>NC_077227.1:575215125-575437504 GCF_027887165.1 Monodelphis domestica | reverse complement strand
CATACTTTATTGGGAATCCCTTGCTCCTCGAGGTCAAGGACTATCTTGTTTAATTTTTATCTCCAGCACTCAACACAATAAATGATCTATAGACAAAATAAATGCTTGTTATTTCACTCCAAATTTTCACTCTGATATTCAGTATGGCATCCTGCAGCTGTCCATAACATGAGTTATAGGAAGAGAGGATAGTAATAATGCTGCCTGCTACTGTCAATCCAGTCCCCTACCCCTATTTCATCAAGATTTTTGATCCTATTTGATCCTATGTCAATCAAGACAGCAGAACTGATAGGCAAAGACACCGAAGCTCAGGTGTATATCATCAAGGCAGAGCATGAGGTGAGGGCAATCAAGGAAGGAAGAAGAGAAACACAGACAGAGCTACAGGTCAAAATCTGTAGTCCCTTGGCTGGCTGAAAAATCTTAGAGAATGATAGAACAATGAATGACAGCAAGGAAAGCTGCCTTGTGGTAGCAGAGGTGGTGTAATCACTGCCCTCTCTCTCTCCCTCCAGGATACCTATTATAGGCTAGGCTATAAAAGAAACTAGGCAGCCACACGTGGTCCCTGATCATGGAGATTCAATAATCCCCTCCTGCTGGCACACCAAAGGGAATTATTTCACAGTGTGATCACTGTGTACTCTGTAGACTTGAGACTCACTCAAGTAGCTCAGAGCTGAGCCTTAGAATTCCTTTTTGCCTTCAGCAATGGGAGGATCATTACTCTATAGCTAGAATGGGTCTGAGAGATCATCCAATCTTCTAATTTTATAACTGAGAAAACCGAGCTTCAGAGAGGTTGTGACTTGCCAAGGGTCATAGAGCTAGTAAATATTGTAACGTTGGGTCTAAAAGGGAACAGGGATGATGGTGGGAGAGAGGAAAATGGGGAGAGAGGGCTGAGAGGGTGAAGAGATTGTCCTTCCCCTCTCTTCCTTTTTGGGAGAAGGTAGCCAAGTCCTGTCTCCTTGACAGAAGAAGTCTGTCTCCTCAGAGAATGGTTCTGGGAGATGGAAGACAAGAACTAGAGGGGAAAGCCTTGATAAGATGACACACTGCCTGCCTTGAGGTCCAAGCTATTCTTGAGAGGCAAGATGAATTATTTTGCCTTTGGTTTCCTCAGGGACACCAACTGCCAGTTCCCTTCAGGATCCTAGGGCTATACCACTATCAAGGAGAGATGTTTATTACCTGGGTTTGGCAGTTTGGATCACTGGGATTCAGAGGTTAACCTCCCCAAATCTTCAGTGCCCTTTATTATTGCTAGGAACTGACCCAGAACTAATTCTAGAGTAACAGATAAATTTATTGGGTTCAAACAGGGAAGGAGTGGTAAGAGGTATCAAGTGGAGGAAATGGGGGTACAGGAGGCCCTACACTTGTCCCCTCTGGCAAATTGACCCTTCAAAATTAGGGGGCTCAAGGTTTTCTCGGCCTTGATCCCTCTTCTTGTTCCCTGCCAGTTAATACCTACTCCTAAGCTAACTAGCTTTAAATACAGGAGTCCAGGAACAAAAAGGGAGAGAAGTAGAAAGAGATCCTTGAAAAAGGATCTCTGTGGATGGCTTTCTTCAAAGTCCCAGTCCACAATATCCACTGATGACTTTTTGATTATAGTTATTTGGAGTTGAGTGAGAGGTATTCAGGGGTTCAGGAACAGATAGTTGAGCTCCAGAGAGTCAGTTTCTTTCCAGTCTAGGAGATCTGCTTCTTCCCATGGCTGCCAGATGGAAGAAGTGTGGTCAGGTGAGCAGTTGGAGTCCCCCCAAGCTTCTGGTTCCCTCCTAGAACTTTCAGGTTTGTTTTCTTTTCTTCTTGCACCTCTCCCACTCTCTCTGCAGCTAGTCTCTGTCAGAAGCTGCTCTCTGTTCAAATTAGATTGTCTCTCTTCCTACCTTAAAATATCTAAGGCCAAATTTGAATTTAGGTCTTTCTGGATCCAAATCCAGTACCCTAATGGCTATGCCACATTCCCCTAGTCTTGATATAGCTTTCCCTTTTGTTCCTTCAGTGTGAATTTCTTATATAGTCCTGGGATCTATACCAAGGATCTGGACCTCAGGATAAGTGTGTGTGTGTGTGTGTGTGTGTCATGTATATGAAGGTGGAATGTTTCCTCCATGCTAAGAATCTATTATTTTGTATATGTGGACAATAGCATGAACAATAGTGGAACTAGTCACATCCTTCTTATGAAGGCAGTGATCAGATTGACTCTAGGGAGCATGTGGCTCATATTGTTTTCTAAGGTTTCTCTTTTCCTATTTTAGAGAATTTTAAGCCAGAAAAAAAACCATACCCAGACAATTAGAGTTGTTATCTCTTCTGAGTAATAGCTCAATAACAAAAAATCAGCCTCCAGAATGAAAAAAGTTTCTTTTCTTGTGAAATCAAAGAAATTACTTCTCTGACCTCTAAGCCAGGACTAATACATCCAGAGGAGGAGGAGTGCCTTAGAAGAACTTAGAGCAGAAACATTACATCAACTATCTTTACTACAAAGGGTTAATTCAAAACATAACTCAAGAAACTGTAGCTTCTTTCATGTATCATCATAATGTAGTGGATAGAGTGCAAGGTCTATAGATAGGAAGAACTGGGTTCTGATTCAATTTCCAACACTTAATAGTTGTATTAACTTTTGAGTCATTTAACCACTTGGTGCCTCAACTTCCTTATTTGTAAAATGAGCTTGTTGGACTGGATGGCTTCAATAGCCTCTTTTAACTCTAAATCTACTAATCTGTTATTTCTGCCACTCTTGTCTGTGTCATTCCATAAATTCCCCATGAGGAAAAGGTCAAAGTAAATTCAAAATAAGAAGAAAAGATAAAGATGAGAAGAAGGTACTCTAGATAGATGGCACCGTAGCTCTTCAAGGTTCCTATACACTTGAAGGATTTGCAGAAGTCTGGCTCCAGCTGATTGTGCCCCTTAACATCCCCAACCTTGGAATAGATATAAAAGTACTTTGAAAAGGAAAAAAAAAGTGTAATTCAAATGTACGGCATTTTTATTGCTATTATTCTTCCAAGGTACTATATTTATAACTGCATTGTTGAAGGAGTCTTTAAGGCAGCATATTGCTTGACTGAATCAAATGCCTTTTTATAGTCAACAAACAATAAACACAGTAGGATCTTGTATTCTCTGCACCTTTCAGTCAATTGTATTGCTGTGAAGATGTGGTAGGCTAGAGAATATTGTTTACTCCAGTCTATATGTTTCATCTCATACTTTTCATCAAAAATGTCCTCCAAGGGGCAGCTGAGTGGCTCAGTGGATTGAGAGTCAGGCCTAGAGAAGGGAGGTCCTAGGTTCAAATCTAACCTCAGACACTTCATACCTATGTGACCCTGGACAAGTCACTTAACCCCCAATGCCTAGCCCTTACCACTCTTCCGCCTTGGAATCAATATATAATATTGATTCTAAGACAGAAGGTAAGAGTTTAAAATTTTTTAAAAAAGAAAAGTTTATTAATTTTTCTGGCTGAAGTGTTTATCACTTCTGTCATTAAGGATTTCAAATGTACTGAAACTCATCTGTCTTGTATTCTACTAAATAAATTAGTTTTATATTTCCATAGGGAGGGGATATCATTCTTTGGTTATCTAGTATTCTTGCCTTATTTCTTTTTAAATGATTACCTTGTGCCTTAGAATCATATTGATTCTAAGACAGAAGAATGGTAAGGGCTAGGCAATGAGGGTTAAGTGACTTGCCAGGGTCACACAGCTAGGAAGTATCTGAGGTCAGATTTGAACTCAGGACCTCCCATCTCTAGGCCTGGCTCTCAATCCACTGAGTGACTCAGCTGCCCCCTCTTGCCTTATTTTTGATGTACAAGAAAGAAAGAAAGAAAGAAAGAAAGAAAGAAAGAAAGAAAGAAAGAAAGAAAGAAAGAGAAAGAAAGAAAGAAAGAAAGAAAGAAAGAAAGGAAGGAAGGAAGGAAGGAAGGAAGGAAGGAAGGAAGGAAGGAAGGAAGGAAGGAAGGAAGGAAGGAAGGAAGGAAGGAAGGAAGGAAGGAAGGAAGGAAGGAAGGAAGGAAGGAAGGAAGGAAGGAAGGAAGGAAGGAAGGAAGGAAGGAAGGAAGGAAGAAAAGAAAACTACTTACATATTAGATAGCACAGTGCCCAGAAAGTTGAAAAGAAGGAATTGGCCATTTTTATTTTTCTCCTTCCTCATTGACAGAGTAAAATTCACATAGTGGGTTGAAGATCTATACCAAATAAATACTATCTCTAACAATTAGTAGCATTTAATTTTTAAAATAAGCTAATATAATCAATTATGTTTTTAATTTGCCAGACAGCATTTACAGAGTCTAATTTTCTGCTTCTACACCTTTCAAATTACCTTCAGGTGGTGTTCAGAATCCAATCAGGGAAACATTCCAATTTTATTAACACTATGTATGCTTATTTCTCTGTTCAAATGTCATCTCATGTAATTGTCCCCTACCCTTCCAATCCTAGAAATGGCATGTATATTAAATGATGGAAAAAAGAATCATTTCCTTTGTCCTCCTATTTTGTACTTTTCACAAGACACTTTGTGATTTGCTTTGAATGTTATATAATCATGATAATAGCTCAAATTTCCATAGCACTCTAAGGTTGAAAAGATGCTTTTGCCATAACAACCCCATGAGGTAGACATTGCAAGTCTTATTGTATAATACAAATCAGTTGCCATAATAACAGGATCTTATACAGAATGCCATCATGGCAGGAAACTTGCCATGCAGAAATCTGATGTTCTCAATCATAGAAAAGGGGAGTAATTCTCTTAACAGTATCCAATTTTTTTTTTTGGAAACACAATTCACTAGGGAGGCACAAATGGAAGAAATCAGGTTGTTTTTGTCACTGTCATAAAGAATTAACAACAAATACCAAATCAAATGAATCAATTTCCCTTAAAGTATTAACACAGAATCATTTAGCCAGTGATAAATAAATCCAATAAGTATATTTGTTTGCTTTTAGCAATAATTCAAAGACCATGAACAACAGAACTCAAAAGTGAATTGGACAGTATATAAGGATAAAATCAACAGATTATATTCCATATATAATGGAATCAAAGGATTTAGATCTGAGGGAGTATTGAGAGATTATCGTATCCAATTCTCTCATTTTACAAGGGAAAAAAACTGAGATACATAGAAGACAAGTGACTTAGCTGAGGGTCTGATAGATAATATCAGAATGAAAATTCAAATTCAAGTTCTTAACTCCAAAATCAATGTTCTTTCCTCCTAAGAAACTGCCTAGGCCACTCTCACACTGCCTAAAATCTACACATAAGAGAGGATACTTGACACAGTGAAGGGAAAAAAAATAAAACAGTGGAATTGGAATTAGGCATCCCAGGTTCTAGTCACACTTCTGACCTTGGAAGATTGTGGGCAAATCATTCAGTCTCAGTGTGCTCCTCTGTAAAATTAAAGAACTGAAAAAATGTTGTCAATTCAGTCATGCCCAATTTTCATCTCATTATGAGCTCTATCTCCCCAGCACCATTCTTACAGGATCATGCCATATTCGTATATTCATCTTCCATTATCTGCCCTTATTTCCTTGTGACTCCTTTTGAGGTTTCCTTGGCAAAGATACTAGAGTAATTCATCATTTCCTTCTCCAGTTCATTTTACAGATGAGGAAACTAAGACAAAGAAAGTTAAATGACTTAACTAGGGTCACACAGTTAGTGTCTGAGGCCATATTTGAACTCATCTCTTCCTGATTCCAAACCCAGTGCTCTGTCATCAGTTCTGGAGTTCCTTCTAACATTTTAGATCATGTTATTTCTCTGTTCATATCATTTCACCTTGTGAGACTTTTATCCATACTTCCCAAAAAATTAATTCCAAGGAGTCCATCCAAACTGCTAAAAGTCTTCCTCAATATCTCTCAATATCAAAAAACGTGACAGTAGAGTTCTCTGGCTTTCCACTTATCCTCCAATCTTCCAACACGACTAACCCATCTCTTGTTCTTACATTACAATTCATTTTTTTTATTTTTGATGATCCTATTTACCTAAGGAATTTCCTAATTGATTATATGTTCTGACTATTCATAGCCACCATGTCTTTTCCATTATCCACCATATGATATTTACCTTCTTTGGAGGCACTTGGTATTCCACAGCTTACCATGTTATAGCAACACTGGGAATATTAGTATTTTTAAAATAGGATTTTTCTTTTCGTGGAATGCTTGGGGTCAGTAGAAAAGTTTCACAATCCCTCTCTTTGTCACCTTTTCATCTCTGGATGCAGTCTATCATCCATCCGCATTATTTGTCCCAAATATGCATAGTTAGACAAGTTCTAAAAGGGATCTCCTTCAAACTGTATATTGAAATCTGGGCAATAAGCCTTTTTAATCATTAGTCAAAATGTATTTAATCATTCCTGTGTAGAAAGGTAAGTTAAACTAATTTAAGTGATTAAATGTCTCTTTGGAAGGTTGTATGATGTTCTGGGGCTTAATGCAATTAGTACAATGTCATCTGAGAATGGAAGTATCTAGGGGGCCTGGTCATATATAAGGAATCCCTCTTTGCCCTGGACATTTTCCTACACCTTCTCCACTGCTGCTGTTCAGTTGTTTCAGTCATGTCCAACTCTTTGACCCCATTTGGGATTTTCTTGGCAAAGATACTGAAGCAGTTTGCCATTTCCTTCTCCAGCTCATTTTACAGATAAGGAAAGTGAGGCTAACATGGATAAGTGATTTGCCCAGGGTCACTCAACTGTGTCTGAGGCAAGATGTAAACTCAGTTCTTCCTCATTGCAGGTCCAACATTCTAACCAATTATCTACACCATCTCCATCACAGTGGTAAATACTTCTGGCAAACATATTTCTTTGTGTTTTATGCCTTGCTTGATGCTTATTTTCAGAGTCACTGAACATGGCTGTTTCTTCTGATACATCTTCCAAGGAATTTCAGGTACTTTTTGCATATGAATGGGAAACAACTTGTTAGAAGAGAATCTACAAAGCAATGTTTTAATTCTACCTTTTCATAAGCAATTAACTGTAAGGACAAAAAGATCTATTATTTCCATCTTTTAGTAGCTATGGATTGGCAAAAGTGTGGTTCATTGTTGAATATGTCTTGGAGGATGCTGTTTGTTTCCTCCTAATAAATAACTTCTTTGAGAGTGTTCTTATGAATAAGACTTATAAGATTTGGTATGGATGGCAAAGTAAGCATAAAAGTCAGTAGATAGGGAAAAAGGAAATGAGGATTCATTTAGTAAACGTCTACTACATGCCAGCATTGAGCTAAGCATTTTACAAATATTATTTCTTTTGATCCTCACAATGACCTTGGGAGGTAAATGATATTATTATCCTCATTTTACTTTTGAGGAAACTGGTTATGTTAAGTGACTTATTCAGGGTCACCCAGCCAGTAAGTATCTGCAGCCAGATCTTCCTGCCTCCAAGTCCAGAGCTTTATCCACTAAATCACTTATGCTGACTGTAGTAATTACTTTTTTCCTCATTATGTTTTTCAGTATTAATCAGCTCTGACTTTTTTCCTGTGCTTTTTGTATCTACCCTTCTTCAAAAATCTTTTATATCATGCCTTCATAATTTTATCACTCCCAGCCCAAATCTTCTCCATATATATTCCATATAAACTTGTTATTTTTTCCCTCTTTATTCTCTCTTTTGACATTTCTGTCTCTTATATAAGCACATCTGGGACTGATATTGGGGTCAAAGTATAGTGGTTCTACTCTTCTTGTTGTAAAAAATAGTTTGTTAAAATATTTTTTGAAATATTTTCCATTTTTCTTATGTTTACATTCCTCTTTGGGGTGTATGGGGTGCTCAGGGAGGGGTAATATCTCTGGTATGGAGGGCTTGTCGTGCCCTTCTAGGGCAGCTCTCCAGCCACTGACCCTCACCTGACACCCAGCTCTTACTTGTGGCTCCCAGTAGCTGCTAGCATGAGGCAGCGGCCACACCCCAGGCAACGGCTTCGACAGGCCGGCTAAACCTTGTAAGGGTAGCCATCAGGTCGACATCGACCCCTGGTGAACTAGGGTTTTGCTCACCCAGCATGTGAAGACTGCTTCGGTGGAACAGGCGGAAGAAACCAACAAGAAGGTTCAACGGCTGAGATGGCGACGCAGCAAAGCACTGTGGAGTGCTTAGGGCGTGTTGGAGCACAAAGGACAACATGGCCATCCAATGCAGCTGAGGAAGTCTCCAGGTGTAACGACTTTTCGTGCCACTGGACCCAGGCTTCCAACGCCGAGAGAGTGGGACTGTCTCTGTGCATCGGCTTTTCCACTTAAATCTTCATGCACAGGTGTCTTTGTGCACAAAAACGCACAAAGACAATCGTCATCCTCAGTTCAAGAGACAACCAACCAACATTCCTCTTTCCATTTCCATCCTTGAATACCCCTGGGATGACTTTGCTTAGTTGGATATTTTGTCAACTTTTCTTTAAACTGGTTTCTTTTCCACAACTTCTATCTGTTTATGAAACAATAACACTCATAGAATTCCTAGCTTCCTTTAAGATTCAGTTCAAAGTTCCCCTTATAGAGAAAGTGGACATTCCTATTCTCCCTAAAGATTGATGATCTCGGTTTCCCCCTCACAAATCATCTTATATTTTCCTTGCACATATTTTTTTTTATTTTCTTATGTAATGAAGATCTAGCACATGTGCAAACCTCATTCACTTGCTTAAGCTATGAAACTTCCCCATGTGGAGAAACTTGGAAAGCTTGTTTCTGGGGGAATTGTGGTGATAAATAAGGGTTTTGGAAAGAACGTGAACCACGTGTAAACATTCTATATCTGGAACATTCTAATTGGCTAATCATGTGGCTGGAAATTTTTGACTGAGTAGTTGTAAAAGTCTTATAAAAAGGTCTAGGCCATCTTTGGCTTTCTCTTTGCTCATTCAAGATTAGGGAGCTTGGTCACCTTCTCTCATAGCATCCTGTAGTATGCAGAAAGGGTCTTAGAACCTTCTTCCCCGTTTGAAGCATTTAGCCCTCAGAAAACAGACTTTGGTCAATAGACTCTTTTGCTTGTTCATCCTAGGTAAAAGGAATGGCTCCTCTTAACTTGGGAATCTCAGAGGGTCAGAAGACTGAGCCACTGGAATCTAAGAGTTGAAATCCAGTCTAAATTTTACTATGAATGCAGTATCTATTCCCCCAAGGAACAAGAAAAAATGCTCAAGAGGGACTTCTGGGATCTCAGCCCCAAAGAAGGACTTATGCCACACTCAAGTTGCTTATGGATATGAACTTGAATGGGCAAAGCTAAAATTTAGCTTTCAGATATTGAGCCTGTACTAGAGGAGAGAATATGCCTCAAAAGTATTAAGGGAAATATTTACATGTTTGATCTTAGTTCTCTGAAGTTAACACTGAATTGTAAAAGCTTCTTGATGTTAAGTCATTAAATGGACCTGCAGTGCTATTTACAAGCCTCTAACAATGTGGGAAGGAGGAAGAAAGGAATCAAGGGGAAGAAGGAGAAAAACACAGCCAATGGAGGACTGAGCCAGTGACAGAGAACAGAGATACTCCATTCCCTGAAGATAAGGACCACCTTAAGAAAGTGAAGCCAGAACTTAGTCACTGTGCTTCCCTTGGTATACATTTTGTTTCTTCTGGTGGAATGTTACTGCCCTTGAGGGCAGAGACATTTTCAGTTTTGCCTTTGTATACCCAGCACACCTGGGATGGTGCCTGATACATACTAAGTACATAACAAATAATTGTTGATTGGTCAATAGACTGGATAACTTCTAGTGTTCCTTACAATTCTAAAGTTTTACTGCCTGAGTAAAATGATTTCCTAACAGGAAAAGCCACGCTACAATATACTAAATATAAGGCAAGCTACAGTCTTGGAAAATGTAAGAAGTTGTAATGATAGAAGATCCTTGTAACCAGGAAATGCTCTAGAAGAGCAGTCAAATAGGATTTTTTAATTGTTATTGATATGTTTGCTTTGACATCTTTTTTCCCAAATATATCCCTTTCCTCTGTCCCTAGAGAGCCTCCTCTTATAATAAAGAAGGGTGTGGGGAGGGTAGGAGTGGAATAGAGAAAGAATGTGTCCTTATCCAACCAGTACTCTCCAAGGGAGTGAGGCACTTTATGTAAAGGAGTATGACTATTCAAGTTCCTAGAAAGGCAGGGATAATCCTTCAGGCTCTGCCACAGCCTGAATCAAATAACCCACCACACGATTTCCATCCCTTTCTGCTGATTCTGTCCCCCAGGATCCTAAGCAGATTGGTGATTGTTCATTCATTTTCCCAGATACTGAAAAGAGGATACCCAGGTGAGAAGATACAAATCCACTTCCTAAACAGCAGCATGTAGAACTCGACATGGAAACCCAGCAGACCTGGGTTCCAGCTCCTTATCTGTAAGATCTGTAAAATGAAATGATGGACTGGATAATTCATCTCTGTGGGCTCAGCTCCATGAACCAGCTCTAAAATTCTAGTGTCCCTCCGTGTCTTCCTGCCCCTCACCTACTGCTGCCTGGAATGGTGGGTCTTTTGACCTGGAGGTGGAATAATAGAAGGAAAGGAGTCCTAGAGACTGACAAGATGGGACAGTGGAGTATTGTCAGATTAAAAGTCAAGGGAACACCAGGGAAACGTGGGGGCATCAGGCCCCTGTAGAGCCAGCTGTTGGGTCCCATCCCCATCCCCACCCCCTACCCTGCTCCACGAGCAATGAGACCAGAGCTCTCTGTCAGAGACAGAATGACCAAGACAACAATAGCAATAATAGCAAACATCTGTACAACATTTACTATATGCCAGATGCTGCACTGAGCATCTGACAATTATTATCTTACAACAAGCCTGGAAGGTAGGTGCTATTATCCTCATTTTGCAGATGAAGAAACTTGAGACAAATAGCAGCTAAGTGACTTGCCCAGGGTCACACATTTTGTGTCTAAGGTATTAAGAGGAGATGTTAATACAGAATGGAAATGGAACATGGCGAGATACATGATTGACATATAGGGAGTCAGAACGTTGGAGAAGGGACTGGATTTGAATTCAGCTATTCCTCGCTCTGAGACCAGACTCTACAATGTAGAAAATATCAACTATCTTCTCCCAAAAAAGAAAAGCAACTAAAAGTCCCCGATGTGTAGTTTTTGCAACTTGTTCTAAAGGTCAGCCCTACAAGAAACATGGCTGTAGATCAAACGAGAAGTGCGGATTGTCTACACTCATTTTGCCAGTCATTGGAGGAAATAAATAAACTCAGAGTGCATTTTTCTTAGAGCTCTAGGATTTGCAGCAGTTTATATACTACCTAGAGATTGCTGGAATCTGGAAGAAGTTGAGGGTTCCCACTTAGTAGATGTTTTATTTTGAGTTGTTTTATTGTTAGTATCTATTGTGTTATTTGTTTTTATTGATTCCATGCTGAGGTAAAATACTATATGCAGTTCAGTACATTTTGTCTGTTTATGGGGAGAGTTGACTCCATTTTGCCAAGGTTACCTAACTAGAAGTTCTATTAAATAAAGCAAATTCAGGGGAAAACTTCAGAGCAGTTAAGTGATTCAGTGGATAGGGCACTTTGCCTGGAGCAGGAAGACCTGAGTTCAAATTTGACTTCAGACACTCAGTAGTTGGGTGACCATGGGTAAGTCATTTAATTTCCATTGGCCTTACTCCGATGGAAAAGAAAATGGTAAACCAGTTCATGTATCTTTGCCAAGAAAACCCCATCCAGAATCAAGAAGAGTTTAGACCTCACTGAATCAGAGGGAAGAAATAGATTTTGCCAGATAAGATTTAGAGCTATTAGGATTAGCAATAGCAACTATAATTCACATACTCCAAAGAATGAATTAGCCTGCCAGGCAGAAAGAGGCAGTGAGATGGAGAAGATTACCAACTCTCTGAGAGCCACATAGAGGTTGGCTCTTACTCCAAACTTCTACCCAATGGGATATTTACCCATGTCTGACACAATAAGCTTGGTAAGCCTCAGCTTCACGTCATTCCTGTAGGATAAGGTCAGAACAGTGGTCAGCAGGGCCCCGTGGTTGTTAAAGCCATGGGACATTGCCATCACTAAAAGGGCTTGTCCTTTCTATAAGAAAGAGCTTATAAGCTTAGAGAAATCCCCTATCAACGCAGTTCTTAAACTATAAAACATCACAGGTAAATCCTGAAGAACCCCCTAAGGCTGGGGCAGCTACATGGCTCAGTGGAAAAAGAGCCAAGTCTAGGGATGGGAAGTCCTGGGTTCAAAGTCTGACCTTAGATGCTTCCTAGCTGTGTGACCCCAAGCAAATCATTTAACTCTCTTACCACTCTTCTGTCTTAGAACCATTATTTAGTATTGATTCTAAGATGGAAGGTAAGAGTTTTAAAAAAGAAAGAAAAGAAACCCTTCGGAACATAGAAACTAAAGGACAGTCAGAGTCATAGGGCAGGATTTAAAGCCAGATCTTCTTGCCTAGTACAACATTCCACTTTATAATAAGTCAAATTCATACACAACAACCCTTTGAAGTAGGTGAATAATGTAAGTTTTATTATTTTCATTTTGAAGATAAGGAAACCAAATGTCAGTGGCTTGTCCCTGGTCTGGTCATACAGCTAGTTAACAAGAAAGCTAGTATTTGTGAGGAATGAAATTTTTGGAAGCTATATTTTTAGTTATATAATATTATTAAATTAAAAGACCACTCAGGATTTCTAAACTAGCCAACAGACTCCCTCCTATCTGAGCAGACACCATAGAATTCAAAGTTGGGTGAGAAATCCCTGTGACCAGCGTAGAACCAAGCCAAGCTCATGCAGCTGGATCCCCACTTCTGGGAAAAAGAGCCAGAGCAAAGGCCAAAGAACAAGCAAAATCAGTAGCAGCAAGGTGGGAGAGATGGACAAGAGAAATGCCAAAAAAAAAAAAGCTGAATTCCTATAGCACAAACCAATATATCTTCCTTCTGAGGACATCTAGTCCCTCCCCAGGACATCTCATTTTCTCATTGGAACTGGTGTCTGCAAAGATACCAAGAGGCCCTCTTCCTCCCTGCCATGTGGTTGTACATTTTCCCACAACATGGTGACCACCTACCTGACTTCATTTCTTAATCAGATTCTTGTTTACAGATAAGTAAGGTTCTCCATCCTGCCAGTTTTTACATCAAGACAAAAGAAGGGAAAACCTAACATAGCCTAGGGAAGAAACAGCTTGAATTTCTGCCCTAAAGTCAAATTGTTTAATTCTAAAATGAAAAGGCTTTTAGGGGGGCCAAAAGGGGGCACATATTAATAATAATTTTCCATATATTCAAACCCATATCATCTGACTTCCAGTCTAGCACTCTTCCCACCATACCCTGATACCTGCTAGTCAATAAACAAAAGAATAATCACTCTCTTGTTAAGGTAACTTCGTAGTGCAGTGGGTAGAAGAGTAGACTTGGAATCTGGAACACCTGGATTCACATCTGGCTCCAGATCTTTACTGGCTGAATAACTCTGGGCAGGTCACTAAATCTCTCTTCCCCTTGGGGATAATCATAGCACTTGCTTCACAAGGGTGCTGTAACTATCAAATGGTATAATGTATAAATGCTTTGAAAACTTTAAAGAATTATAGAAATTTCAGTTATTATAACTCCTTTTACTACTACTCCCACTACCACTCCCACTACCACTACTACTATGAGATGGTCCAAATGAGCCAATTTCCTGGAATAATGATCACTATGGGAATATGAACTGATAAAATTAAGAGAGAACTTGGGACTATAGTGACCCCATTGTAGTGAAACTGTCCCAGGGTCCTAATCACAATATAAGGATGGTTTTATCATTACCTTAGTACAAAATACAATGAGAAACAAACCACATATAGATAAAATGCTGAGGGAGGGAGATAAAGAGGAGAAAGAGTGAAAAAGGAAAACCTGGATTTTACCTTCCATCTTATGATCTTAAAAAAAGAACATTCATGGGGCAGCTAGGTGACACAATAGATAGAGCACCAGGCTTGGAGCCAGGAAGACCTGGGTTCAAATCTGGCCTTAGCACTTCCTAGCTATATGACCCCAGACAAGTCATGTAATTCCATTTGCATTGACTGTGCCCTTCTAGGTTTAAAAAAAAAAGATACTCACTTGGGATAGCCATGTTTCCTTCTGTTTGAGACTTAAAGAGGGTAACACAAGAAAATTAGAGAAGTCATCCTATTAAAAAAGCAATAGGTCTCTAATTGACATGTTCAGATGAAAATGACCTTTTTGGAGACACCCAAGACTGAAAACAGAAGGAAAGACCAGAGAGGACTTTGGAGCAATAAGCCAGAGCAGCAGCCCTTAAATCCAAAACCCCCTAAAACAGAGCAGCTAAAA
The DNA here is from genome assembly GCF_027887165.1 of Monodelphis domestica. Classification (NCBI taxonomy): domain Eukaryota; kingdom Metazoa; phylum Chordata; class Mammalia; order Didelphimorphia; family Didelphidae; genus Monodelphis; species Monodelphis domestica. The sequence continues at coordinate 575,423,088 of NC_077227.1, read as the reverse complement.
ATACTTGCAGAAGAAGATAGGAAGGGATGCATGCCTTTGGTATGACAGTTTTCTAGTCCTGATAGAAGGAGGGAATCTACAGTGGTCCTCATAGCTTTTTGCCTCCAAAACTCAGATAAGTATTAAATAATCCCTTCCAGCATTCCTCAATCAGTGCAATTTGGCAAGTGGAAGAAGTTTAAAGGTTTTATGTGTAGGGTAGGTTCTTATTCAAGCAACCCTATTTGGTTTTCTTCCATTTCTGAGGTAAGGCAGTTGGGTGTTAGGGGACAAGTCACCTAGGAACCTAGAAGTTTCCATAATGGATGCTTCCAGATATAGAGAGGTTGCAACAAGCAAGAAGGGATGAGTCTAAAATAGCAAATCCAACCCAGGAAAGGCTTCACTTTCCTGGAGTACCACACAGTCATTAAAGAGAAATTCCTATATTTAAAGGTCTCAGTGATTCAAAGGACACATAGGGAATTCATAGGATTTAGAATAGAGCTGCAAGACACATCTTACACTAATGTAGTAATGATCTCAAAGAAATGCAGTTTCTGATACAATATTTGGAGGACTTAATTTTAAATTTTTTAATTTATTTTATATTCAAAGATTTTTATTTTCTCAATTACATGTAATAAAAATTTTCAACATGTTTTCCAAAATTATAAAATCCAAATGTCTCCCTCCCTCCTTTCCCCATCCCATCAAAGATGATAAGCAATTTGATCTGGATTCATGTATTATCATGCAAAAACACTTCCATATTGGTCATTGTTGCAAGATATAAAACCCAAACCCCAAAATAAAACTGTAAATAAACTAATGTGAGAGTACTCTGATTTTTTTGTTTTGTTTTTAATTATGATTTTGAAATGGCTTGTGAATTTTATGTTCAACTCATTTTTCCCCTGTGAAAATATATCATTATGATGATGGATGCTAATACAAAAACATGAGTTGGTTTATAAAAATTTCCTGTAGAGCCAACCTTTAAGGAATATGTTTCTACTGTAATATATGCAGCTATAAAGACAGAGCACAAAGCACTTTATAGATAGTCAATTTAACTCAAAGAATATCTACTAACCATCTATTAGCACTGGCTCTATTGTCAGAGGCCCATGATTTAACTTCTGATACTACCTTTGTGACTTTGGCCCAGTCATTTAACCCCTTTGAGGCAAGGATTCCTTATCTTTAAAGTAAGGAGGTAATATTAGATGACCTCAGAGTTTCCTTCCAGCTTTAGAGCTATGATCCTGTGTTCAAGGTACTAGCTGGAGATTGGAGCAAGGTTATGCTGGAAGATGTATGACAACTGAGTTTGGGGGTGCGGAGGAGGAACAAATATACAAAATACACTTTTAAATTTAATCTGTGTTGTTAACATTTTCCACATTACTTTCTTAAGCATAGACAATCAATAAAATAATACATCAAGCCCTGATTTGTAGTTTGCTGATTTCCAAAGCATAAAGGCTCACACTGAAAATTTAACAAATGGATCTCCAGGGAAGATAGAAATCAAATAACCAGTCCCCATGCTTACAACCTAATGACAGCACATCCATGTGCCTAAATAAGTATAATCTGAGGTAAAATCCAGTAGAAGTGAACAAAGGAGAGATACAAGTGCCCTAAGACATTTTGAGAGGGGGAGATCTCTTTCAGTTTGGGGCACCATGGAATGCTTCTTGGAAGAAGTAATATTCAAATGTGTCTTAAAGAAAAAGTATTTCAGCTGACAGAGATATGGAGTGAGTGGCTTCCAGGCAAGCAAGATGCTTCATGTGCATTAAAAGAGTAGAGGTAGCTGATTATCTAATAAAATGATGGACCAGATAGGAATCCAGTTTTACTGGTACCTAGAAGGTTTAAAGGAGATTATAGAAATAATGCTGAAAAGAGAAGCTGGTGGCAGATTGTGGAGGGTCTTAAATGCCAAGTTAGAAAGTTTATATTTTATTATAGAGGAAAGAGAAAAAATATGGTGGCACTAGAGGCCAAGTGGAGGGTACCTCCAGTATGGAAAGTACAGGTCTAAAGTGAAGTTCAAGTTAAAGAAGATTCTGTGGCATAGTAGACAGAGTCTGCAGTGCCAATGCTGCAGCCTGAGGAAGAATGAAGGTATGAGAAGGTCAACCCTTTCCCTTGGAAGACTAGAGGGATGCCTTAGAAATATTGCATATTCAGTTCCAGACTACAACAAATATGTGTGTGTGTGTGCATATATATATATATATATATATATATATATATATATATATATATATATCACAATAAAACAAGTCACATGAAATTTTTGGTTACTCAGTGCATATAAAAATTATGTATATTATATTGTAGTCTGTTAAGTATACAGTAGAAATATGTCTAAAAATGTACATACTTTAATTAAAAATACTTTATTGCAAAAAATGCTGACATTATCTGAGCCTTAATGAGTCATAATGTTTTCTGGTGGAGAGTCTTGCCTCAGTGTTAATGGCTTTTGACTGACGAGGGTGGTGATTGCTGAGGTTTGGAGTAGCCAGAGCATTTTCTTAAAATAAAGCAACAGTGAAGTTTGCTACATTGGTTTGTTATGGGTAAAATTAGGGTTGTTGACTGAATATATTATTTAAGTGGTCGCCAGGGATTTTTAAATTCAATCCCAATAAAATACTCAAGTAAGTTTGTGATTTTTGTGGTGGTTTAATTATAATAGAAGGAAGAAATTAAGAAGAAGAGAGAGGAAAGGGTATAAGATTTCTCCAGCCTAGCCTAAGCCAAGGGAAGTTCAGAGGCCTCAGCCAAGGGGCCTTCTCAGAAGATTAAATCTAGCTTGGCTTCCAGCCATGAGGTCTCCTCCGAAGTGAGGGGCTTCCTTGGAGGATAGTACCTTTTAGGAGATCAAGAAAAGGAGGAATCAACAGCCTTACCACTTACCAAGGTCGCTCAGGGAAGACGCCTCACCTAAGCCACGCTACTAAACCAAAACCCACAAGCATGCCAAAATACCACCCAGAGCTCCCAATGTCACCAAGCGAGCTCCCAACACCACCAAGAGAGCCCAATGTCACCAAGAGAGAGAAGGAAAGAGAGAGAGACAGAGAGGGAGAGACAGAGAGACAGAGACAAGAGAGAGAGAGAGAGAGAGAGAGAGAGAGAGAGAGAGAGAGAGAGAGAGAGAGAGAGAGAGGAAGTGACATGAAATATATAGGCAGTGTTTTACATCACTTCTTGCATCTCACATGTACCAATGATAGCTTAAGCTTGGCTTAGGGCAGCCCAGGGCGTCTGTCAGTTGTTTCTGATTTGTCACTTGCTAGCACATGTCAGCAGTCATAGGCCATCCTCCTCCTCACAGTTAATCCTTAAGTGGGGGTATATACATTCCTGGCTGCTAGAGTTCTAAAGACTAAGCAGGGTGGAGTAAATCTAAAATTCACAGATTGGCTCTTCCTCATACTCATACATTTAGAAGCCATTTTAGGATTATTAATCAGCCTAATATCAATATTGTTGTCTCAGAGAATAGGGAAGGCTGAGAAGGAGAAAGAAGGATGGTCAGTTGGTGGAACAGTCAGAATAAAAGCAATATTTATCAATTTAGTTCACTATCTCATATGGGCATTGTTCATGACACCACAAAACAATTACAATAGTAACATCAAGAATCACTGATCACAGACAACCATAACAGATAGAATGATAATGAAAAAGTTTGAATAATCACAAGAATTACCAAAATGTGAAACAGAGACATAATGTCAGCACATGTTCTTAGAAAATTGGCACTTGAGGGCAGATGGGTAGTTCAGTGGATTGAGAACCAGGCCTAGAGTTGGGAGATCCTGGGTTCAAATCTGACCTCAGATACTTCCAAGATGTGTGACCCTGGGAAAATCACTTAACCCCCATTGCCTAGACCTTACCACTCTTCTGCCTTGGAACCAATACTCAGTGTTGATTCTAAGACAAAAGGCAAGGGTTTGTTTTGTTTTTTTTTAATGGTGCTTGATATGAACTTTATTTTTTAAAATGCAATATCTGTAAAATACAATAAAGCAAAGTATAAATAAAAGAAGATATGCCCATAAGGTGGCAGAAAATCAGATGGATGAATTGGAGGAGGGCAAGATTGAAAACAGGGTAATAAATTGGATTATTATCTAGCCCAACCTAGAGATAGCTAAGTATGAAGTAGACAAAGGGTTCAACTTGAATTGGGAAGACCAGAATTCAAACCCTGTCTCAAATACTTCCTAGCGTGTGACTCCTGGATAACCACACACACACACACACACACACACACACACACACACATTTGTGTTAGTCACTGAAGCTCTTTCAATCTTAGTTTTTCATCTGTAAAATAGGAACAATAATAGAATCTACCTTTCTAGGTCTGTGGGGATAATCTAATGAGATAATAAAGTTTAAATAACTTGGAAAACTTTCAAGATCTATGTCAATGTTATCAATTAATGTAGAGGTGATGAGGTAATCTGAGATGTTGGCATTGGAAATTGTTATTTGTCCTTCATTTTCAAAGAGGACCAATGACATCATGGGGTGATGTCCTGATTTGTGAATGAAATGGATTTAAGTGAGTCTGGGTTGCATAAAATGTTCAGTCTCCCTCTCCCTTCCAGTCATCAATGACCCAGATGCAGTGGATGGCCTTAGCATCTTCTGTGTCTGACCAAGCACTAGACACTCCACAGTGCCTGCTCCAGTCACCTTTGTGGTCATTGGAGCAAAATGTTCTTATTTGCCTATTCCTTGGGGGAAAATCTTCACATGCTGAGGTAGACATCCCCCTGACCCACTGATAACCTGTTTTAGCCTGTCTATTGAGACCATGGATATGTGTGTGTGAGGTTTGCATAAGTATGTGCTCTCCAACAGGGTATAATACTACTGGGCAAGTATTTCTGCTGCAAGATGCCATTGCCATGGGGGGAAGGGAGAGAAAAAATACCCCCCACCCCACACACACACACACTGTGCTCTCTGGTAGAAAGGCACAGGGGTCACACTACCCAAAGCTGCTTTGGGTCTCAAATATCTCTAGGGTGCCAAAAGGGCACCGGGTTCATGGCCAGTCTTTTCCTAGCCAATGCCAAACTCCCCTTTCAACTTAATCCAAAAATTTTTTCACATTTCATCAAGAAATAGTAAAGGATGGAGTATTTGCTAAAATCATTTAACTGAAGATAATAACACCTATTTATCTTTGTTATCTGTCCATTACTTTCTGAATTATATCATATGACTTGGGAGTGGAATCTACCCACTCACCTACCCATTACACAGTTTAATGCAGAAAGATCTTGATACTAAGTGTTGGAAGAACTGATGAAAAAGAATGCTCACCTCTCTAGCTTCTGGAAATGAACCTCTTGTAGGATGGTGGTTCAGAAAAACAGAGAGGAACTACAAATGATTCCGTGATTTTGATCCTTAGTGATAGAACTAGAAAATAGGCAAAGGAAAGTTTACTGGCCAAGCAGTTTGATGAGGAAAGAGAGTGAGTTCTCTTTAAACATTTTTAATTTAAAGTGTCAATAAGGCATCTAGAGAGGAAATGTGTAATAAGCTATTAGAAATATAGGAATGGAGCTCGAGGAAGAATTTGAGGGTGGACATGAAAATTGTCATACATCCATGCAGCATTAATAATTGGAGAACAGAGAAAATATCAAAAAGAATGTGTATAAAGAAGAATTTTTTAAAGCTGATGATAGACACATAGGAATGCACAAAATTAAGGATTGTGAGTAAAAAGAACCTTTTAAAGACATAATCTCTTAGATAGCCTCAACTAGCCCCTAACTTCTGCTGTGCTTATAGCTCCCTTATCGCTCCTAGGCTCACTTTCCATAGAAGCTCAAAACCCTTTCATCCTTCTTCAAATTTCTCATGACTCTCTCTCACCCAACTCTCAACTGAGAGAAACTCTTTAATTTAAATTTAAATTAATTTAATTAATTAATTAAATAATTAAATATACTTAATAAATTAAAGATCTCATCAACTCATATAGATTTAATTACCATCTCTATGCTGATGATTCTCAAAGCAATCTTTCTTGATCCAGTCTCTCTGCTATCCTCTAATATCACATCTCCAACTATATTTCAGATACCTCAAACTGGATGACAGATATCTTAAATTCAATATGTCTACAACAGAACTTATTGTCTTTCTCCCTAAAACCTCTCTACCCCTAACTTTCCTATTACTGTAGAGCTGGAAACCTAGGAATCATCCTGGAATCCTCACCGTTTCTCACCCCCAATATCCAAGCTGTCAATTTTACCTTTACGTTTATCTCTCAAATATGCTCTTTTTTCCTCTGACATTGTACCACTCTGGTGTAGGACTTTATCACCTAATGTCTGTATTATTGCAATAACCTACTGATGGGTCTGCCAGCCTCAGGTCTCTTCCCATTCCAATTCATCCTCCATTCAGCCACTAAAGTGATTTTCCTAAAGCACAAAACCAATTATGTCACCTCTACTCACTAAACTCCAGTGGCTTCCTATTGCCTCCAGGAACAAACATAAAATGCTCGATTTGCCATTCAAAGTCCTTCATGAACTAGCCCCTTCCTACCTTTTTAGTCTTCTTACACTTTACTGCCTGAGATGTACTCTTTGATCCAGTGACACTGGCCTCCTAGCTATGCCACAAATGAGACATTCCATCTCTTTCTTCTGAGCATTTTCTCTGACTGTCTCCCATGCCTAGCATGCTCAGCCTTCTCTGCTCTGACTATTGACCCCCCTGACTTCCTTTAAGTCCCAACTAAAGCTTCACCTGCCACAGAAAGCCATCGCCAAAGTTTCAATTCTAGTGCCTTCCCTCTGTTCCTTGCTTCCTATTTATCCTGTATATAGTTTGTTTCATACATTTTTGTTGCCCCCCCATTGGATTGTAAGTTATTTGGGGGTAAAGACTATCTTTTGTCTTTTTGTATCCCCAGAGCTTAGCACAGTGCCTAGTACAGAGTAGGCTCTTAATAAATATTCATTGATTAATAGATTGACATGACCAAGGAGAGGTTGTTCCAAGTAAGAGAACTAGAGATAGCTATGTCAATGAAGGGAAGAGACCAAAGACTGTCAAGAAAGAAGTTATGATCAATGACAGTATGTATCGCACAAATGGCCAAGAATGATAAGGACTGCAAAAAATTAGAAATTTAGATGTCAATGGTGACTTTGACAAAAACTGTTTATATGAGCATCGTGAAAACAGAATTCAGATTTCAGAGGTTTTAGAGTGACTGGAAAGCGAAGAAGAGTTGGCAGTGAGAGTAAACACTTTTAATAGAAATTTAGCTATGAAAGGAAGGAGAAATATATAGCAATTACTTACAGGGAACCATTACTCGAGAGAAAATATTATTATATTCATTTTCACAATATTCTTAGGAGGCAGAGAAAAGAATAACATAGTTCTCCCTATTTTAAAGACAGAGAAACTGAGTCATATAGTATCTCAGTGACACGTAGCAGAAGCTGAGCCAGAAAAAAAAAACAACCAGAAAGTATGCATACCCCTAAAATGGAAGGTTTTCACAAGAGTACTGGGCAGTTTACAAAAGAAGTGATTCATGACTAGAAGGAGGAAATTCCAAACAAGGAGTGTTGTAAGTTAGATTGGGAAGCAATGCTCTGAAACAATCTACTATTTTCCTAGTTATCTACTGCCCATCTGAGCCCCGGAATCCTGGTGTGAACTCTGGCCAATGACCAATACTGATTTCAAAGGACTGACAATGAAACACGAAAATTTTCTCCCTTTGTTTTTTTATTATTTTTAAGCCCTTACCTTCTATCTTAGACTCAATACTGGGTATTGGTTCTAAGGCAAAAGAGTGTTAAGGGCTAGGCAATGGTAGTTAAGTGACTTGTACAGGGTCACACAGCTAGGAAATGTGTGAGGCCAGATTTGAACCCAAGACCTCCTGTCTCTGGGCCTGACTCTCAATCCACTGAGCCACCCAGTTGCCCCCAAAATTCCTCTCTTTAAAAGAGAGGTCACAGGGTCTAAATGAGTCATGCATGTTCAGATACAGACTATGTGTACTTCTTTGTTTCAAGGAAGGATTCTATTAAAATGGAGAGAAAGCAGGAGAGTCACTAGGAAATAGTAGGAAATATGGAAATAAAATATTGCAAGACATACATATACACACACTCAAAGGATATGACTGGTAGCCTGCCCCAATCAGCATTTGGAGCTATAATCACATCAAGGCCTGAAGCAGGGTGGGTGTTCACACCTATGAATATGAATCTAGAGTTGGAAGACACTTTAAAGACCATCTAGTCCAACCTCCTTATTTACTAAAAAGGAAACTGAGGTTTAGCGACTTACTCAAGAACAGATTAAGAGTAACTAAAGAACAATGCAATGTTAAAACAACTAGTTAAAAGCAACATGGCAAAAACATCAGAGCATTTGAGTTTAAGTACTGGGAGGATTGTGGTCACATAATTTAATCTCTTCTAGCCTCAGTTTCTTTATAAAATGAGGTGGTTGGAGGATGAGATATCTTGAAAAATCTCTTCCAACTCAAAAATCATGACTTCAAATATCTAACTGAAAAAGAGGTATGATTCTCTGAAGACAAAAAATTAAAGAAGATCAATAACCCTGGAGTTCATCCAAGTAAAAAGAGACTTTTTCTCTTTCTGTGTCCTATCAACACCCCTCTTCTCCCCATTTCTGATTTTAGGCCAAATTGATTTAATATGTTTCTATTGGGATTTCATGGATATTTCCTTGGAAAGCTAAATAACCACTTACACATGCTAATAAACAATTCACTTAGGCCTTTTCAAAAGCATGGGACAAGTAACCCCAGAGAATAAGAGGTGAATTATTCATCCAATACAGGCTCACACTGAAAAATAAAGATCATCTAGTTGGAAACACAAAGGGGAAAGGAGAAGCCTTCATGATCTTTATTTTTAGAAAGCCAGTAAAAGTTATTAAAAGAAAAAGAGAGAGCCAATTGATGGAAAATATGAACTAAATGAGCCGCCCTTCAGGGAGGTCTTTCCTCACCTGATTTTAAAGCTGCCAGATTTTCAGTATCATAAATATTAACTGTATTTCCTCATGCCAGCACATGAGGGCTTAAGTGTGACATCTCGGCCCAGAGAGGGCTGTGATAGAAGAAGAGAAGATGCTGCCCATGTCAAAATTTCATTCTTCTAGAAACTGCCAGTGGCATCCAACCATTTAGCATCCCCAGAACTAGCTTTTCCTTATCTCTGGGAATTCTTTTCCCTTCAGAGGGACCCCAAAACCTCAGAGTGAGTGTCTAGGAAATGAAAAGAGAAAAGAAAAAATGTCACTTCAAAATGAATACCTTTTATTATAATATATAATGACTTTTTAAATTAATAACACATTTCTGTGGTCCTTTGAGATCTTCAAATTGCTTTAAGGCAAATCAAGTGCTTTCTTCACCTGTGTAGAAGGAAATAAAAATCTGATCAGCCTTATTTTTTATATTAGTTAACTGTGGCTCACATACATTCAATGACTTGCCCAAAGCTTTACAGCTGGCAAGCACCAGTGCTATTTCTACCACATTTGGCTGCCTGTACTATTACATCTATACATGATGTTCAACTTCCCACCTCCACCCCTTTGCACAAGGTGTCCTAAATTCTTGGTGGGGGGGGAATGCTCAAGAGGGATGAATGGGCAAATGTTGTGAACAATGGCAAAATACCTTAGGAAATAGTATTCACCTCTCCCTACCCTCAACAGCCCCTAAGAACGTAGGGAAAATATCATGCAACTTTCAGAATGGGATGAGATTTGGGGAGATAAATGAAAGTTTGGAACTGGAGGGGTAAAGGGGAAGAGCACTGAGAACTATGCTGTCTTCCTCAAGGCAAAGGACCAAGAAAGGGGAAAGTGGATTATAAACAAAAGTGACTGAGAAAGTACGAGGCAAGGGTCAGAGGGATGATGTGGCCAATGTAGCACCACCAGAAGATTTGCACCCTCCCCCTCCATCTCTCTCAAAGGTAGTAATAACTAGACTGAAAAGTGAGCCTTGGCCATTGGTATAAATCCATCCCATCAGACAGTGCTTTCAAATGTTTCATAAAGCTACTTTCCCCACCCAGATGGCCAATGGTATTTTTAAGTCTCATTTCTTTATATAAATGAGGTATGGGCTTGTCATTAACTGAAATCAGGGTGTATGTCTGCTGAGGCAGTAATAATAATACTAAATAACTAGAAGATACTCTTTTTCAAAGTGTGTATTAGCTAGAGTCCTTCCATTATGATTTAGTAGGGAAAAGACCACTTGGGGGCTTTTTGCTAGACATTTATTCTATATTAATTTTTTTAACTTTTTAACACTACTTGGCAGAAAGTTGATGGACTAAATATGCAGAAACATATATTTTTGGTCCTGGTTAATATGGGAATTTGTTTTGCTTGACTATGCATACTTATTATGGGGGATTATTTGGATTTTTTTCAGTAGGAGGAAGATAAAATAATTGCTGGTTAATTTTTAAAATTCTTAACTTAAAAAAAGGAATTTCCCAAGTGGAGAGAGAGAATTAAACAGTGCTGTCTGTTCTCTTTTGTTTATTATAATCATCTCATTCATCCCCAAGCAAAGGGCCTATCCCCTCTTGGACTCTCCTTTTTCATCCAATATAGCTAAATTTAAAAAAAAAATTGTTGTGCTTAGACTCCTTCATAATCCTCATTCTGAGCCTTGGAATTTCTGACACTAGTTTTATAGAACTTAACAAATTCATATTCATCCTCTCTAGCCAGGCCTAGATTCTATCTTCAGCACATTTCTAGTTTTTAAATCTAAATTGGTAAGTGAGTTTATTCATTATCTGTCATTTCAAACATCCCATTTTTCCTCCTCATTAGAATTGTTTTCCTTTTGTGACTTCAGAATTTTATTATTAGAAATATCCAAACCTTTCTGGGCTGATTTCCCCTATAGCATTTGATACTACCTATTTTTCTCTGAATCCTTTGAAATCTTCTTTCTCCAAATCTAGAGAACATATCAGACTATGACCAGATTTCTTCTTCACTATCACAAACTGTTGGACAGAGTAGTCATTTCCCCTAGATTCCTATTATGTTACCCTAGCAACCAGTTCCTCTCTATTAATGAGACTCAGGGATAGAATTTGTCCTTGTTGGTTCCCATCTTTTAAAGGATGAAATTATCACTGAGGCAAATCATGAAGTCATGAGCTGCTCTGCTTTTGGCAAAAAGAAAGCACCAACAGATGTTTTCCTTCCCCACTCCCAGCTCTGCTTGTGATTCTCCAGCTGTTCCTCCATGCCTCAACTATCTTCTCTCCCTGAAACTTCTCTCAGCACCTGGGCCCTCTTTGCCTTGTAATATTCTTTTATCGTTCCAACCCCTTTTTCCCATTGGTGAATAAAGAGTTCTCTTGACTCTCTATGGGTTCTGATTAGTCCTTTCTGAGTAAATGAGACCGGTTATACAGTTGAAACATGGTGAGCTTGAGTGTTTATAAGGTAATCTAATACTATCATTAGGGAGTCCCAATAATGAATTTCCCAGGTTCTACCTTTATGAGAGCAACAAAGCCTGAGGGGTCTGACACAAAAGTAATAAGCAATTTGCTCTGCCTTTATTACTCAAACTTTGCCACTTGACTAAGGTTCAGTGATTTCTATTTTTTTAATATAAGCTGTTTTCCACAGGCCTCCATCCAAATTAATGTAATTAACAAGATATTCTATAGTCTTAAGCCTTTATCCTATGAGAATGCCTCTTTGCATGAGTTATAGAAACAATAACAGATGTAAATAGGTAAAAACAAGTCATAGACACTTCTATTAACACAATCAAAAGTATAAACTAAGTACAGGTATCCCTTTTCCCCATTATAGTTTTGATATATTGTGGGTCAGCATAAGAAATTAAATAGGAATTTGGAGTTTTGAAGAAGCTACAGATGACAACAGAGAAAAAGTTTAGAAATTCATAAAATAAATGGGTTTTATTGTAAAATACCAGCATATTTTATCTTTTAATAATTTAAATATTCATGATTTATTTTTAAGTAAAAAGTTAAAATTTGTGAAAAGAACATAAAAGCCAAAAATTTTGATGCCAGTTTTCCAGATCACAATGGGTATAGAAAGGATACCTGTTTAAATAAATCCTTACTCAGTATAGAAATGAAGTGATTCAATTGATGTTACAAGGGAAATTTATTGCCATTGTCTGGAAGAATTAGGCAAGCTTCTGAGCTGAAATATATCATAGAATGAATTCTCCTCTTGATCCATTCTACTCCCTTTCTTATATTGAGTAGAATTTACAGTACCTTGTGAACTTCAAAAGGTAAGAAGATAAAGACTTGGTTTCAGCCATCAGCAATGTTCCCAGCCAGCAATGGCTGATGGCAACATCTTGGTCTTCATCCTACATTTTTGATTAAGAGCAATAACATCACAATGTTGGGGTGAGGATACCATGAATCCAGGTATGGTTAATCAGTCCAATATGAGTTCAGAAGACTCTACCACAGACTCAACAGAAGTAGTCCATTAGAAATCTGTAATGAAGATGTCTGTATTTATGCAGCTCACATTTCCACTGTGTCTGGCCCAGTCCAAAAGCCTCTCAGCCGTTGGCTTAGCTCCAACTGTTTTTCCCAGTAACATTCCAAATAGAATGTTCCTTTTGACTGACAGATGATCCATCCTCAGCTTTTTCTGTCCTTTGCATGCATGCCTCTTCGACAGTTCCTGCTATTCTACTTTGCTCATGGAGTACAGAACATTCTTTGATGCAGACACACCATGCAAAGCGGTGTGTGCCAGCATCTCCCATGTCTCACAATCAGTTCTAAAGTCCTTCAGAGAGACCCTGTACTGCTTTTTCTGATTACTGTGTGAGCACTTGCAGAGTTCTCTGTAAAACAGTCTTTTAGATAAGCATATGTTTGCCATTCAGACTCCATTGCCATTCCATCAGAGTGGCACTCTGCAGAAGAGTTCAAATGCTTAGCAGTTCAGCTCAAGAGAGGACCTCAGTGCCTTGTCTCTTTCTTTGCCAGGAAATCTTCAAAGTCATCCTATCTTTATGGGGAATTTAGATACATGTTAAAGAAAAGGTAATTTCACTATTATGCAAGGGCATCAACACTTTCTGTCTAGCAAATTGCTATATGAAAATGGAATTTCATGAGAATTACATGGAAAAGAACTTATAGCAGAAATGATGAGTTACTCCTTTGCCACATGTTCTCCCTAAACTTAGTTCCACTTTACCCTAAGACACTATATGTACTTGTGAAGAAACACATCCCAGAGTTTTGAAAGGATATTTTTATACCAAATGTTCATATAGTAACCTACAATAACAGCATATACCATTTTCTAAAACTTTTGTCTAAATAGCTGGTAATAAATGGGAAGCATATCAGATGGGAGCTCATGAGCCACCATACTGAAATTCCAGTCCCAACCATTACCCCTAGAACTCTGAGGGGAGAAGTAGTTGGCTACCCTCTGGGGACCCCAAATGCAAGGAGAATGGGTGTTATTCAAGTAACTTAAAGAAGGATCTATATTACTGTGAAGGAGTTTTAAAAATATGAAAACTCCTGTCTTAGAATGTAATCTAGTACTACTGTGAAAATTAAAAAACGGTAAGGAATGGAGGGTTGGGAACCTTATCCATTTGTTATCACTTCTGTCATTATTATATTGTTATTTTTTATAAGTAACAGGAGTAATTGATAGAGGTGGCCTCAGAATCCAAAAGACTTAAAATGAATAAGACCTATCAGTCTGTGTGATCATGGGTAGACTACTCAAATTCTCAATGACATAGGCAATGCAATAAAACTATAAATTATAAAGCAGTACCTGAACATTTTGCACTAGTGGAGGGCTTTCCAACCCCAGGAGTTCTCTATATCAATGAAATCAAAGTTCAGGCCAAAATATATTACTTTAAAAATACAAAAATAGTAATAATTTCTCTATCCAGCTAGATGACCAAGTGAATAAAATATTAGGTCTATAGTTTGGAAGACCTAAGTTTAAATATGTGTGACTCCAGGGAAGTCACTTAATTTCCGTCTGTCTCAGTTTCTTTAATCATAAAATGTAGATAATAATAGGACCCATTGCCCAGGGTTATTGTAAGGATACAATAAGATAATATTTGTAAAAGTGCTTAGCACAAGGGGCAAGTGGGTAGCTCAGTGGACTGAGAACCAGGCCTAGAGACAGGAGGTCTTGGGCTCAAATTTGGCCTCAGGGACTTCATAGCTGTATGACTGAGCAAGTCTCTTAACCTCCCTCCAATATCTAAACATTTCCACTCTTCTACCTTGGAACCAAAACATAGTACTGATTCTTAGAAGGTAAGAGTTTTATTTTCTTTGTAAGTTCTTAGCACAGTGTCTTGCACATATTAGACAATAAATACTATTTTGCTTCCTTTCTTCTTTTCTTCCTTCTTTCCTTTTTTCCTTGCTTCCCTCCTTCTTTCTCTCCTTCCTGCAATAGTCTATGAACCTACATACTATCTACTGTACTGCTCTTCTAAAAAAGGATATTTTCCACAAGTTACCAAAATACCAAGAGAGAGAGAAATGAGAGGTTTGGAAATCTTTAGTAATCAGATTCTAATTATAGGAAATTATATAGGGAAAAAAAGCACCATTTTACTCAACTCCATTCTGTCTGGCAAACTCCTCTCTAGATCACTTATTCTCTGGGAAGAAAGTATACACACACACACACACACACACACACACACACACACACACACACACACACACACATCTCTTTTGCTTCACTGGGACACATCAGGGAGATCAGCCAGGATTATATCCCTTAGACTCTACATAATATAGCCTTTTGCCATTTCCTGAGAAAGATTTTTGTGACTTTCTGTAGGATTCCTAAGCTTTGCCTGTTGGCATTATTTCTAGATTTAGAGTTGTATCTCTTTCAAAGAAAACACTGAGGATTCCATTATTGAAAAGATAATCTGCTAAGGTCCTAGGCTATGACAAAGTCATTCTCCAGACCACCACAGGACCAGGTATCCAAAGTTGCCTGGTGATTCAAGAAGTCATGGCAGTAGAAGGTAGACCAAAAATCAACAGTTATAATTAGCAAACACAACAAGCTTCATCTTGTAAATATTGACATCTCTCTCCCCTTAAGTCCACAGGATAGTCTCTCATCCTTGTTTTATTCCTCTTGTGCCTGAAGCCACAGTTTCCTTTGGTCTCCTGCCATAAGAGGATCTCGAACCAAATTTTCAATGCACCTCAGATACACCTTTACAAGGCATCATGGGATAAGGAGTTGCTATTCCCTTCCTATTAGAGGTGTTATTAGCATCATAGTTGAACCCTCTTTTGCTTCCTTCCACTCACTGCTTAATGTACATTTTTTAAAACCTTTACCTTCTGTCTTGAAATCCATGCTGTGTATTGGTTCCAAGGCAGAAGAGTAGTAAGAGCTAGGCAATGGGGGTTAAGTGACTTGCCCAAGGTCACATGACTAGGAAGTATCTGAGGCTAGATTTGAACCCAGGACATCCCATCTCTAGGCCTGGGTCTCAATCCACTGAGCCACCCAGCTGCCCCCTTAATGTACATTTTTGACATGACTTCATTCCTCTTAGAATATTTTTGACCATTGGGCAATTAGAAAAGGATTCAATACACCCCCCAAAAAGTGCTTTATCCATTTTTAAATGTTTTATTATAGATTTTTACATATATTTTTGTTAGTACTCCCCAATCTCCATAGAATTTTCTCTTGTAATGAGGAGAAACTCTTGGGCAAAGCAAACATATCAAACATATCTGCCACCTTTTGAGACATTCAATAATTATAGTTCACTGCCATAGGAAGGTGTAGGATTAGCTGCTAGGATGGGTTATATTAAACAGGAGAGAATCTGGAAGAAAACAGGAGAATGACCAGAAATTGCAAAGAGAAATTTGATTAGCAACTGATTGGGTAAGGTTAACTGGTCATCAGAAACTGACTCATTTCATAAGAACTACAGACAGGAAAGAATCATTCCATCAATATCGACCATTTTTAAATGCCTATTGTGTACCAAACATTGGGTAAAGAACAGAGAATATAAAGACAAAAGTGAAATAATCTCTGTACTCAAGGAGCCTACATTCTAATTGAGGAAACAATGTGTATATACAAGATATATGCAAAGTAAATAGAAGTTGACCTTAGCAGGAAATGATCTAACAATTGTAAGAATCAGCAAAGACTTCCTGTAGATGGTGAGTTTTGAGATAGGTTTGAAAAGAAATCAGATGTGGAAGGGCTTTAAATGTGAAATAGAATTTTTATATTTGATCATGGAGATAACAGGAAGCCATTGGAATTTATTGAATTGGGGAAGAGGGATGATATGGTCAGACCTAGATGTTATAAAAATCACTTTAGTACCTATGTGGAAGATGGTTCGGAGTGAGGAAAGATTTGAGAAAGAAAGAGTGATTGAGTAAGTACTGCAAAAGTCTAGATCAGAGGATATAACTCTCTATATGAGGGAAGTGGCCATGTGAGTAAAAGGAAGAAGAGAAAGGAAAGTTGTGGGCTAGAAATGATATTTGACAAATTATTAGATATGTATAGTGAATGAAAGGGACAAGTTGAAGATCACATTGAAAGTTACTGGAACAGTGATGTCACCCTCAACAATAAGAGCAAAGTTTGGAAGAAGGACAGATTTAAGAGAAAAGATATGATCTATTTCAACATACCTAGTTCAAAATGTTTATAGGGACACCCCACTCAAAATATTCAATATTCAATAAGTATTTGGTGATGCAAGATAGGAGTTCAGGAGAAAGACTAGGTTGGATATTTAGATGTGGGAGTCATCTCAATATCTTAGAGATGATAAACTCATGAGAGCTGATAAGAGAAATATGGTTGAAGCAGACACTAGAGTAAGGGAGTTTAGATATTACCAGCTATATGGCCTGAAAAAAGTCTCTTCATTTCTCCTTATTGCCTATAAGGATAAAATATAAATCCTGATTGGGTTTTTTTTAAAGACATTCACAACCTGACTCCTACCAATCTTCCCAGACTCATTGGACATTATTATTTCCCCTTACATTCTAGGAACCTGGTCTCTCTCTTCCTGACATCCAGTACTCTATATCCCATTTCTATAGCTTTGTACTTGCCATTTACTATACTTGGAAAGCACTCTTTTCTCACACAGCCTTATAGAATCCATCCTTTCCAGAAAGATACAACTCAAGTGTCACTATCAAAATCATTTTAAAGAACTACATACAAATCTAATTAGTTTCCTTGATAAACCTATATCTTTTATTTTATGCATTTGAAAACATTATGAAAGGGGGTGCAAAGACTTCTCCAGACTCTCAAAAGGTCCATGACATACAGCAAAGGTTAAGAACCCCTGATGGATCAGAAACCTTTCTTGATTCCCAGAATTGCTAATGCGCTTCCCAAGAAACAGCCTTCTTTTTAACTATTTTGTATTTATTTGTACTTACACTCTTCATACTTATTCCAGAAATACTTATACCTTTTCTTGTCATCTCACCCATTAAAGTGTAAACTCCTTGCAACAGAATTGCTTTATTTATTGCATTTGAATCCCCAGAACCTAGTATATCACCTAGCACATGACAATTGCTAAACAAACACTTGATTCCCTGAGTCTTTTTACTCACCTGTAAAATGGAGGTAATTCTTACATCATAAAATGCCATGTAAATATAAACTATTATTTTCCTAAAAGAAGGAAAAAGTTTCCTAGCAGAGAAAATATGAGGTTAACTAGATACAGTGGAGACCTGGGGAATAGAATTAAAGAAGTCAAAAGCAAGCAGTTAGGTCTAGCATAGTAACGAAAAAAGATGGGGGATGTAAACCTTGAAATTTCTCAGACTTGTGAATGTTAAAAATTTCCCCATTGGACTGGGAACATTCCCCATTTTGATGTGAAAACTCCTTGCTATGGGAGGACCTCTCCTCCACCCGTACTTAAGACTGCTTTAGGGGAGAAAACTCCTTGCTATGGGAGGATCTCTACTCCACCCATACCTAAGACTCCTTTAGGGGAGAAAACTCCTTGCTAAACAATGAAAGAACTTAAAAAACCATACTTATAAAGGCAAGGAGTTCTTTGAGCCATGGCTGTTTTTAGAATTGATACAATGGGATGCTAGGTACCTATAAAGGTCAGGCAGGTTTTCTCTTGATGGGATTAGTCAACTCAGCTGTGTTTTCTCTGGTTCAGACTTACTGAGGGGATTAGTTGACACAGAAGTGTTTTCTCTGGTTGAGACTTACTGAGGGGATTAGTTGATTTAGCTGGAATTCAGATGGGCTGTCTTTTAAAAAACATCTATGGTGATTGGTAGATGGAAGAACTTAGGGGAGGTGACATAGGGAAAAAACCCTATATAAGAAAAGGAATCTCTTGAGCGAGAGAGGCTTGAAGGGAGATCCTTAGAGGCTTGGAGATCCTTGGATTCTTGGAGATAGATCCTTTTGGAGGAGGCCCTTTGAAGATCTCTTGAGAAGAAGTCCCTTGGGAGGCTGACTCTGGCTGGAACTCCCTCTGGGGAAACTCTGTTCCCCAGACATCCTTGCTTAAGACAAATCTTGTGGTGAGTGATAAAAAACTGATTCTCTCTCTCTTAAGACTCAGGTCTAGGCCATGTTGGCTTAAGGCCCTTCATACTTATACCTTTTCTCTCTCTCTCTTTCTTTGATTACTCATTGTATTGTTAATTAAAATCTCTATAAAACCCAATTGACTTGGGCATATTCATAATTGGGAATATATTCCCTGGCAACCACCTTATATTTGATTTAAGAACCAAGACACTCTAGTGAAACATATTTCCAGTGGTCAAATTTACTCACCCTCTCTTATATCTATCACAATTTATATCTCCCACTCTTTTAACTGCCACAGTTTAAGGCTCCAAACTATTTTAAATATTACAGGGGGGGAGGCAGAAATAAGGGTTCTTGACTAAAACAATACAGAATATAGACCTTAGACTCAAAAGGCATGGGTTCATATTCTGCTTCTGACTTTTATTATTTGTATGACTTTGGGTTTAGTTTCCTCATCTTAAAAAAAAGGTGTTAGAGAGGAAAGAAGTATGCCTTAGTTGCTCTGAACTGCATTCCAGCTCTGGTTTATTGTAGACTCCAGGGGAATGATAATCAAACATTTCTCTCCACTTATTAGAGAATCGGTGAACTACATATGTGGAGTATTAGACATGGATGATGTGTCTGCTTTGCTTAAGTGTGTCTCTTTATGATGGGGAGGTTTTGATGAAGGTAGGAGGTAATAGGGACTGAGAAATTACTGGATGAAGAAAACAGTACACCAATAAAAAGCATTTTAAAGGGGAAAGTAAGGAAGAAAAAGTCTCATTGCCAGCCCAGAAAGATTTCTGCCTCTGAAGATCTGCCCAAATATGTACCTGGGAAGGACCCTGGAGAGTTCCATTTGAAAGGGCAGCAGTCAAACAGAAAGCTTAAGAAGTAGGGATCAGGCAGTATCTCCTTAGCTATCCATCAAGGAAACTGTGGGGTATACTCATACTGTCCTAAGGGAAGGAAAGAGATATTTGAAGAATGCAAGGCAGCCATCTGTGTGACCTATAATTATGGGCCAGAATATAAAATCGCAGAGTTTCAGAATTTCCGGGTTAGAAGGGACCTCAGAGGCTATCTCATGTAAGCTCTGCCCTAGAAAGAATTCCCTCTACAACCTATCTGACAAATGGACATCCAGTCTTCACTTAAAGACCTTAAGTAAAGACCTCTGGAGATAGTATATACCACTTTGGGGTAGCTCTAATTTTTTAGCACCCTTTCCTTATATCAAGTTTAAATTTTCCTCTTTGAAACTTCCAACCATTGTGCTGTCAGGGGCCAAACATAAAAGGGGAAATGGCATCATTTTTACTTATATGTGCATTTCTCTTTGCACTTTGGTTTGACTAATCCTATTTCATTATAGTCTTGATTGGTTTTTGAGACACCAAAAATTTCTACACCAACAGCTGCTGCATTATTTCTACTAGTCATTGAAATACATACTCTTTTAAAAACAACTTCTGCATGTTTCCTTGGAGTTATATTCATTCTTTAAAAAAACAGGATTTTAAACAAAATAAAATATAGCAGTAAGGCATATATGTATATGACAGCAGTTGAGAAAAATCCAAGCCATCAGGCAGTTGGAAATATGGGACATATTTAAGCTGGCAAGAACTGATTAAAGATATCAGGGTACTAGTTAAAAATGGGGAAACTATATTTTTGATTGCCATTAAAAATATGGCAATAAGTGTGCTTCTATAGCCTAAGAACCCACCTGATTTAAATCCCATCAAAAAACTTTAGGCTATCATCAAAGCTAAACTTAAGAAAATGATCTGTTTGTTGAAGGTAAGATTTTTCAAACTTAATACAAGTATGGTCTAATGATTAAAAATTAAAGAATGCAAGCCAAAATCTTGTCAACTCATATCAAATCATGTAAAAAACAAGCATTTAAAGCAAAAGGAATCTTTCTTTTGCTAATATTGCCTTTTAAATTTTTTTCTCCTAAATAGAATTCTTCATTAATAAATTTAATTCTTTTTCTTTCTCAAAAGTTATTTTCATACCACTATAGAAAATGAAATTATTTCAGGGAATATTGTGGTTCATCAATCCACCAATTCAATATAGCAGGAATTTATTCAGTGCTATGTACTAGGCAACCAGTAAGGCAGCAAACATTTACTAAGAACTATGTGTATCAGGACACTATACTAAGTGCCAGAATACAAATTCAAACAAAAAGAAAAACAGTCCCTACCTTCAAGGAGTTTACAATCTAATCTTGGAAAGCAACACATAAAAGGGCATCTTAAAGGAAAGTAGGGGAGAAGGCATAGTTGATGAAGTCCAGAGAGTCAGAAGCAAAACAGGGAAAGTAGTAAAGGACAGCTGGTCCATGTCCTTCCTCAAGATGAAGGATCCTGGAGAAACTCTACAATTAGAGAAGAGATGGAGAAATGGCACTGTGATAAGCTCTAGGTAAAACCAAAATGATTCCTTCCCTCAAGGAGGTTTTAGTCTACTGGAGGAGACAATGACTACACAGATAAGTTTATTTAAAAAATATATGCAGAATAAATGCAAAGCAAATTCTCAAGGGAAAAAATCACTAAAAACTGGGAAGAACAGGAGTCAGTGAATAAGTTATGCTCTAAAAAAAGCTTTAGATTTTGTTATCAATCATCTTTAAAATAATGGACTAGTTGATGATTTTAATGAGACTCTGAAGAATACAACTTAAACATAGGTCAACAGAACGGAATAATTTGGAGGTGAGAGAGGGCTGTTAAAGAAAATTACTGTCATAAAATAAAACATAAGGCATCCATAAAAACCTTAACAAAAAAGAGTAGGGAAGAAAGAATAAAGTAAAATAAAATGTCATTTCTAAAGAAGAGTGAACCATCAAGAACATATACCACTTTATTGTTTTCAACCATCAGGAAGTACCTCCAAGGATTTTAATCTACCTTCTCCAACTAGTATTCTACTGAGACTCAATGGTCTCAATATCATTGATGAATAGGACAATTGAGGATAAGATGGTTAATATCAAATATATGAATCTAGATATAGTTTAAGTAACTTACACAATTATAGGTACTTAATAAATGTTAAATTAAGCATCAATTCTACAATTTACAGATGAAGAAATTAAGTGTGATAGTATAAGGTATATAGTTCAAGTAACATAGATATTTATGGGTCAGTTAAAAATATTAACTTATAGATAACTCACATTAAATTATCATTATTCTTAGCTTACAGATGAATAAACTAAAGTTCATGAATATTAAATGGCTTGCCCAAGCATGGTCATATCATGTATCACAGCTGGTATTAAAATTCAGGTGTTCTAATTCCAAGTGTAGTCCTTTTTTAAATGAGACGACATATATGAAAAACTTTGCTGAATGCAAAGCACAGAAAATGTTAGTTATTATCATCATATCTATTTCTGCTCTCTCCACCCTGCTGCCTCTCAACAGCAACAACAAAAGCTGGCATATTATACAAAAGAATTTTGCTTCTGCCTAACAAGACCAGAAAGCTTGGCATAACAAGAACACTCTGTTTTTTTTAACCTCACAATTAATAAATTAAAAGCTTCCTGAAAGGGAAAACTTATGGAAGGATACTCTTATTTAGGCATTAGCTGAGCTCAAAGAAAAGATGTCAGCTAATTTTGTTCAAGTTAATATATACAAACCATGTATTCATAGAGGTGGTGAGGTCTTTGGTGGACAAAGACAATCCTGAAATGGAGACTAATTACTAAATATATCAGAACTCAAAATTATCTTGACTTTAACAGAATTTGAAATGGATTCAGTGACATATCCACCTAGCCATCCATAAAATCAAGAAACAGTTTTTATCAGTTCTTTCTAGTTCAGAAAACATGGTATAATACAAGAAAATCAAATAATATAATATAATCAAAGCAGAGACGCTGAAAATGATGGAGCTGGGAAAAACAACACCCTCAATCAGCCAGTGAACTTTCCTATAATATTAGTGACAATGGAAGATGGTACCATATAGATTATTATACGTTAAATACAATAACTTACCCAGATAAGTACCTTATGTATCAGATGTTTATTCTTCTGTATGATACCCCTAGGCTCTGCCAAAGTTATTTCCTCCCTGGAAAATGAATAATAACTACTAATAATCTTATTATTTAACTCATTCATATAGCATTTTAAAATCTACATGGTGTTTTCTGCACAGTAACATGATGAGGTAGTTAATAAAAACATTATTCCCTTTTTACAGATGGAAAAATTGACTCAGCAAAATAGCTTGCCCAAAGTTGAAAAGCTGGTAACTGGTCCTGCCTCTAAATCTTCTTCTTGGTCCACTACAGCTTACTTTATATAAGATCTATTGAGACCTCCTCTTTAGAAAGCCAAACTCTTTTTTTTTTTTTAATATTTTATTTGATCATTTCCAAGCATTATTTGTTAAAGACATAGATCATTTTCTTTTCCTCCCCCCCACCCCCCCTAGCCGACGCGTAAGTCCACTGGGCATTAGATGTTTTCTTGATTTGAACCCATTGCTTTGTTGATAGTATTTGCATTAGAGTGTTCATTTAAAGTCTATCCTCTGTCATGTCCCCTCAACCTCTGTATTCAGGCAGTTGCTTTTTCTCGGTGTTTCCACTCCCATAGTTTATCCTTTCCTTATGAATGGTGTTTTTTTTCTCCTGAATCCCTGAAAGTTGTTCAGGGACATTACACCGCCCCTAATGGAGAAGTCCATTACGTTCGATTATACCACAGTGTATTAGTCTCTGTGTACAATGTTCTCCTGGATCTGCTCCTCTCGCTCTGCATCACTTCCTGGAGGTTGTTCCAGTCTCCATGGAACTTCTCCACTTTATTATTCCTTTGAGCACAATAGTATTCCATCACCAACATATACCACAGTTTGTTCAGCCATTCCCCAATTGAGGGGCATCCCCTCGTTTTCCAGTTTTGGGCCACCACAAAGAGCGCAGCTATGAATATTTTTGTACAAGTCTTTGTGTCCATTATCTCTTTGGGGTACAGACCCAGCAGTGCTATGGCTGGGTCAAAGGGTAGATATTCTTTTGTCGCCCTTTGGGCATAGTTCCAAATTGCCCTCCAGAATGGTTGGATCAGTTCACAACTCCACCAGCAATGAATTAATGTCCCTATTTTGCCACATCCCCTCCAGCATTCATTACTTTCCTTTGCTGTTATGTTAGCCAATCTGCTAGGTGTGAGGTGATACCTCAGAGTTGTTTTGATTTGCATCTCTCTGATTATAAGAGATGTAGAACACTTCTTCATGTGCTTGTTAATAGTTTTGATTTCTTTATCTGAGAACTGCCTATCCATTTCCCTTGCCCATTTATCAATTGGAGAATGGCTTGATTTTTTGTACAATTGATTTAGCTCATTATAAATATGAGTAATTAAACCTTTGTCAGAGGTTTCTATGAAGATTTTTTCCCAATTTGTTGTTTCCCTTCTGATTTTAGTTATATTGGTTTTGTTTGTACAAAAGCTTTTTAGTTTGATGTAGTCAAAATTATTTATTTTACATTTTGTGATTCTTTCTATATCTTGCTTGGTTTTAAAGCCTTTCCCCTCCCAAAGGTCTGACATGTATACTATTCTGTGTTTACCCAATTTACTTATGGTTTCCTTCTTTATGTTTAAGTCACTCACCCATTTTGAATTTATCTTGGTGTAGGGTGTGAGGTGTTGATCTATTCCTAGTCTCTCCCACACTGTCTTCCAATTTTCCCAGCAGTTTTTATCGAATAGTGGATTTTTGTCCCAAAAGCTGGGATCTTTGGGTTTATCGTATACTGTCTTGCTGAGGTCGTTTTCCCCCAGTCTATTCCACTGATCTTCCTTTCTGTTTCTTAGCCAGTACCAAATTGTTTTGATGACTGCTGCTTTATAATATAGTTTGAGGTCTGGGACTGCAAGGCCCCCATCATATGTGTTTTTTTTTCATTATTTCCCTGGATATCCTTGATCTTTTGTTCTTCCAAATGAACTTTGTTATGGTTTTTTCTAAATCAGTGAAGAAGTATTTTGGTAGTTCAATGGGTATGGCACTAAATAGATAAATAAGTTTGGGTAGGATGGTCATTTTTATTATATTGGCTCGTCCTATCCATGAGCAGTTAATGTTTTTCCAATTGTTCAAGTCTAGTTTTAGTTGTGTGGCGAGTGTTTTGTAGTTGTGTTCATATAGTTCCTGTGTTTGTCTTGGGAGATAGATTCCTAGGTATTTTATTTTGTCTAAGGTGATTTTGAATGGGATTTCTCTTTCTAGTTCTTGCTGCTGAGCTGTGTTGGAGATATATAGAAAAGCTGATGATTTATGTGGGTTTATTTTGTATCCTGCAACTTTGCTAAAGTTGTTGATTATTTCAATTAGCTTTTTGGTTGAATCTCTAGGATTCTTTAAGTAGACCATCATGTCATCCGCAAAGAGTGATAACTTGGTCTCCTCCTTGCCTATTCTGATGCCTTCAATTTCTTTATCTTCTCTAATTGCTACTGCTAGTGTTTCTAGTACAATGTCAAATAGTAGAGGTGATAATGGGCATCCTTGTTTCACTCCTGATCTTATTGGGAATGCATCTAGTTTATCCCCATTGCAGATGATATTAGCTGTTGGTTTTAGATATATACTGTTTATTATTTTTAGGAATGACCCTTCTATTCCTATGCTTTCTAGTGTTTTTAATAGGAATGGGTGTTGTATTTTATCAAAGGCTTTTTCTGCATCTATTGAGATAATCATGTGGTTCTTGCTAGTTTGCTTGTTGATGTGGTCAATTATGTGGATGGTTTTCCTAATGTTGAACCAGCCCTGCATCCCTGGTATGAATCCTACTTGATCATGGTGAATGATCCTTCTGATCACTTGCTGGAGTCTTTTTGCTAGTATCCGATTTAAAATTTTTGCATCTATATTCATTAGGGAGATTGGTCTATAGTTTTCTTTCTCTGTTTTTGACCTGCCTGGTTTTGGAATCAGTACCATGTTTGTGTCGTAAAAGGAGTTTGGTAGAACTCCCTCTTTGCTTATTATGTCAAATAGTTTGTATAGTATTGGGGTTAACTGTTCTCTGAATGTTTGATAGAATTCACAGGTGAATCCATCAGGCCCTGGGGATTTTTTCTTAGGAAGTTCTTTGATGGCTTGATGGATTTCAATTTCTGATATGGGATTATTTAAGAATTCTATTTCCTCTTCTGTTAGTCTAGGCAGTTTGTATTTTTGTATATATTCATCCATTTCTCCTAAATTGGTGTATTTATTGCCATATAATTGGGCAAAGTAATTTCTAATGATTGCCTTAATTTCCTCCTCATTGGAGGTGCTGTCCCCCTTTTCATCTTTAATGCTGTGAATTTGCTTTTCTTCCTTCCTTTTTTTAATTAGATTGACCAGTACTTTGTCTATTTTGTTTGTTTTTTCAAAGTACCAGCTTCTTGTCTTATTTATTAAATCAATAGTTCTATCACTTTCGATTTTATTAATTTCTCCCTTAATTTTTAGGATTTCTAATTTGGTTTTCTGCTGGGGGTTTTTAATTTGATCGCTTTCGAGTTTTTTCAATTGCATTTCCAATTGATTGATCTCTGCTCTCCCTTGTTTGTTAATATGAGCTTTCAGGGATATGAATTTGCCTCTGATTACCGCTTTGGCTGCATCCCAAAAGGTTTGAAAGGATGTTTCGCCATTGTCATTTTCCTTGATGAAATTATTAATTGTTTCTATGATTTCTTCTTTAGCTAAACGGTTTTGGAGTATCATATTGTTTAATTTCCAATTGGTTTTAGATTTGGTTTTCCATGTACCATTACTAATCATTATTTTTATTGCCTTGTGATCTGAGAAGGCTGCATTCATTATTTCTGCTTTTTTGCATTTGTGTGCTATGTTTCTGTGACCTAATGTATGGTCAATTTTTGTGAATGTGCCATGTGGTGCTGAGAAGAAGGTGTATTCCTTTTTATCCCTATTTATTTTTCTCCATATGTCTATTAATTCTAATTTTTCTAAGATTTCATTCACTTCTTTTACCTCTTTCTTATTTATTTTTTGATTTGATTTATCTAAATTTGATAATGGTTGGTTTAAGTCTCCCACTAGTATGGTTTTATTGTCTATTTCTTCCTTCAATTCTCCTAGTTTCTCCATTAGAAATTTGGGTGCTATATTATTTGGTGCATACATGTTGATTAATGATATTTCCTCATTGTCTAGAGTCCCTTTTAACAAAATATAATTACCTTCCCTATCCCTTTTGATCAGGTCTATTTTTGCTTTGGCTTTATCAGATATCATGATTACCACTCCTGCCTTCTTTCTATCAGTTGAGGCCCAGAAGGTCTTACTCCATCCTTTAATTCTGACCTTGTGGGTGTCAACCCGCCTCATGTGTGTTTCTTGAAGACAACATATGGTAGGGTTTTGGATTCTAATCCATTCAGCTATTCGTCTACGTTTTATGGGTGAGTTCATCCCATTCACGTTCAAAGTTATGATTGTCATTTGTGGACTCCCTGGCATTTTGATTGCCTTCCCTAATTCTAACCTTTTCTTCTTCGGCTCTACCTTTTAGTCCAGTGATTTACTTTGAATCAGTCCCCCTTGTCCCCTCCCTTGATGTTTCCCTTTTTAGTCCCTCCCTTTTTGTTCCCTCCCCCTCCCCCCTCTCTTTCCCTCCCTTTTTGTTCTCCCTCTCCCCCTCCCCCCCTTGGTTTTCCCTTCTCCTTACCCTTGTTGGGTAAGATAGAATTCAAGATCCCAATGGATCTGGATGTTTTTCCCTCTCAGAGTTGATTTCCCTGAGATTGAGGTTTAAGTAACCCCCCCCCCTCTCTTCCTCTCCTTCTTATAGGAGTTTTCTTCCCCTCCCCTTCCCCTGTGAATCTTTGTGTGAGAACCATTATTCTATTTGGTCTTTCTTTACCCCCTATTTATACATTACATTTTCCCCACATATTAGTATACATAGGTTGATATAAATGTAGTCCTTATAGAAGAGAGTTTGAGTAAAAGAAGATAACATTTTTCCCCTTTCCTTAATATTTACCTTTTCAGGTATTCCTTGCTCTTTGATTTTCGGTATCAAACTTTCCACAGAGCTCTGGTCTTTTCTTTGCAAAAAGTTGGAAGTCTTCTATTTTGTTGAATGCCCATACTTTCCCTTGGAAGTATATAGTCAGTTTTGCTGGGTAGCTGATTCTTGGTTGGAGACCCAGCTCTCTTGCCTTTCTGAAGATCATGTTCCATGCCTTACGATCATTCAGCGTAGAACTTGCAAGGTCTTGTGTGACCCTGATTGGCATTCCTTTATATCTAAATTGTCTTTTTCTGGCTTCCTGTAGGATTTTTTCTTTTGTTTGATAGCTTTGGAATTTGGCAATTACATTCCTGGGAGTTGTCTTTTGGGGGTTTAGTGTAGAAGGTGTTCTGTGAGCTCTGTCAGTGGATGTATTGCCCCCTTGTTCTAGAATCTCTGGGCAATTTTCTTTGATTATATCTTGTATCACCATGTCCAGTTTGGTGTTTATTTATGGCTTTTCTGGGAGTCCAATTATTCTTAAATTTTCTCTTCTCCCCCTGTTTTCCAGATCTATCACCTTGTCGGTGAGATATTTTATGTTCTCTTCTAATTTCTTGATGTTTTGGCTTTGCTTTATTAGTTCTTGCTTTAAAGCCTGGTTTTCTTTTACAGTTTGGTCAAACTGGTTTTGTAGATGCGTGAATTTCTTTTGCATCATTTCCCACTTTTCCTCCCAGAGGGCTTCCATCTTTTTGGTCCTTTCTGATTCAAATTCTTCATGGGTTTGTGGAGAGTTTCTATTTCCTTTGGAAGATTTTGGAGAATTTTCTTGTATATCTTCTTCTATCTGCTCTGTATTTTGTATTTTGGCTCCATAGAATGTGTCCAGAGTCGCCCCTTTCTTCTTATTTTTCTTGGTATTTTGGGGCTTCTGTGCTTCTGTGGAGTTTGTCATCTCTGAACGTGGAGGATTGGCTTTTCTTGTCTTTGTCTGGTGATCCGAGGCTTTAGTCCTGGGCAGATGTTGGTTCTATGAGCGTTCCCTGGGTTAAACTGAATATGCCTCACTGGAACTGGAATGGAAGGGTCGGACCACGAGGCCACACTCTCCCCCTGGCTCGATTTCCGGAAGTTGCCTTCAGAATCCCTGGCCGTGAGGCTGTTTCGTCGGCCTGCGGGGGGATGGGCTGCCGCTTCCCCAAGCTCCGAGAGCACAGACTTTCACTGAGACTTGGATAGCAGGATCCAGCCCGTGAGGCTGTCTTGCCCGCCCTGAGGGTTGCTGTTGTTTTGACCAGCTCTCTGCAGCGGAGGCCCCAGGCAGTAACTTTCACCTGGACCCACCGGCTCTCTGCAGCGGAAGCCCCAGGCAGTAACTTTCACCCGGACTGGGACTTGGGTAGAAGACCCTGAGGGTTGTTGTTCCTCAGACCCTGCTCTCTGAGCCCGGCGCGGCTGCCGCTTCCGGGAGCCTTGGACTCTGCGCTCCTACCCCTGAGGTCCGAGGGATCTCGGGTTCTGGCTTTTAAGGGGAGCCGTACCTTTTGAACCGGGTCCAGGTCCAGGAGGAGGGTTCCCAGGGTCTGTGCTGTTGATCGTTTTGAATTTCGGCGCCTTAGGAGCTTCTAGTTTGAGATCGGTCGGGAAGGGTTTTCCGGAGATCTGAACTTCAGCTTTCTCTAAGCCGCCATCTTAACCGGAAGTCGAAAGCCAAACTCTTTTCAATGACTTCTTACTATCATTGAATGAGATAGAAGAGTTTTTCATAGCAAACATAAATACACTAGTTATTCATGACCTAACTGTGGATAGAGTTCTACCTGAGCCACTTAAAATTGGTCCTCCAGGCATTCAGACATCAGGATTAAATGTCAAAGTCACAGAGGACCAATTTAGATGACCAGACATAGTTTATGTAGGTCTCCTGTGGGAAGAGAGGAAAAGCCATATCACCACTAAAAGCATTGGGACAAAATATAAAATAAACAAAAAAAGAAATACCCCAAATCAAGAAATAGATCTGAATTTTTCTGGGGTTGACAGGATATTGTAAGATGAGAGAATTTAGAGCTAGAAGGGAGCTTAGAGCATCTACTCTAAAAACATCATTTTACAGATCAGAGAATTGAGGTCCAAAATCTAGTTTTTTCTCCTACTGTAGAACCAAAAGCTCATCTTGAACTCATTTCCTCGGGGAAATTCAATTTGACAAGTAAATTGGACTCCAGAATGCCAGGAGACCTTACCAATTAAAGTATACTCTCTTAGGTCTATTCAAATTGTCTTGAATTTTGTAGAGTGTTTATTTTTAAGAGATCTTTTTTATATACTGGTCCCTGAAAAATTAAGATTTAGACAGAGTTTAATGCAAGAAAAAATAGTTGTGAACTTATCCAACCATTTTGGAAAACAACTTGAGATTACACCCAGAGAGCTATAAAACTGTGTATATCCTTAGACCCAAAAATACCATTACTGGGTCTGTTTCCCAAGAAGGTAAGGGAAAAAGAAAAAGAAACTATATGTTCCAAAATATTTATAGTAGTTTTCTTTGTGGTGGCAAAGAATTAGAAGTTGAGGAGATGTTCATCAATTGGGGAATGGCTAAAAAATTGTGATTTATGATTGTGATGAAATATTACTGTGCCATAAGAAGAACTACATGAGATAATGAATAGAAACATGAGTAGAATCAAGAGAACATCTATACAACTATAGATTTAATACTTGAAGAATAAATTGTGAACGTTGCATCCAGAGAGTGAATTGAAAGGTAGAAACATGAAAGATACCATTTGCTTGAACATGTCTGTCCCCCAGATGATGCCTTCTGTGATGTGTAAGGGTAAGGGAGGAAGGGGTTGGAACACTTGTAGGTAAATTCTATTAATTTTAAAAAACACACAAAAAAAGAAAAAGAATAATAGCTGTTTCTCCCTCAAACAATGGATAGAACACAAAATCTTAAAATATCAAAACTAGAATGGATCATAAAGATCTAGGGATCTAGTTCAACCACTACAAAAACAATAAGCAGAAATTTTCTTGATAAAACTTCTGATTAAGAGGATCTACTTGAAGATTCAAAATGAAGAGAAGGTACAATGCACTTTTTTTCCAGCTCTAATTATTAAGGGGTAAGTAGGTACTGCACAGGACTTGAAATCAGGAAGACTCATCTTCCTGAGTTTAAATTCGATCTCAGATGCATACTAGTTGTATGGCCCTAGGCAAGTCACTTAACCCTGTTTGTCTCAGTTTCTCTATCTATAAAATGAGCTAAAGGAGAAATCACTTCAGTATCTTTGCCAAGAAAACCTCAAAATGGGGGCAGCTGGGTAGCTCAGTGGATTGAGAGCCAGGTCTAGAGACAGGAGGTCCTAGGTTCAAATTTGACCTCAGACACTTCCCAGCTATTTGACCCTGGGCAAGTCACTTGACCCCCATTGCCTAGCCCTTACCACTCTTCTGCCTTGGAGCCAATACACAGTATTGACTCCAAGATGGAAGGTAAGGGAGAAAGAAAGAGAGAAAGAAAGAGAGAAAGAGAGAGAGAAGAGAAGAGAGAGAAAGAGAGAAAGAGAAGAAAGAGAGAAGAAAGAAAGAAAGAAAGAAAAGAAAGAAAGAAAGAAAGAAAGAAAGAAAGAAAGACGAAAAGAAAGAAAGAGAAAGGAAAGAAAGAGAGAAGAGAGAGGAAAGAGAAGAGAGAGAGAAAGAAGAGAGAGAAAGAGAGAGTGAGAGAGAGAGAAGAAGAAGAAGAGAAGAAGAAGAAAGAAAGAAGAAGAAAGAAAGAAAGAAAGAAAGAAAGAAAGAAAGAAAGAAAGAAAGAAAGAAAGAAAGAAAGAAAGAAAGAAAGAAAGAAAGAAAGAAAGAAAGAAAGAAAGAAAGAAAGAAAGAAAGAAAGAAAGAAAGAAAGAAAGAAAGAAAGAAAGAGAAAACCTCAAAATGAGGTCATGAGGAATCAGACCAAACTGAAACTATTAAACAATGACAACAATTGTTAAAGAGGCTTTTCTTAAATTAAATTTATTTGTCTGTCTAAAACTTCTACCATTGCTCCTTATTCTGCCCTCTAGACCCAAGCAGAACAATCTAACTGAATATAGCCACTGTGTCACTCATAATGTTTGCTTCTTTTTTTAAGACCAGGTCACTCTCTCTTGCCTAGTCTGGAAGTGTCACAGCCACTCAGAGATTCAGTCCCAGTCCTCATCAATACAGGAGCTTAACCTTATCCATTTCACCCCTACATGGCAGTTTAATGACCCTCCATTCCCAGGACCTCACCAGGACTTGGTGCAGATGCAGACACGTAATTATCTTTAGCCGTGCTGCAGTTTAGAACTCCCAAATTCTAAGAACTCCCACCAGTGTCAGCCTCCCCAATAGCAGGGTTTACAGGCATATATCACCATGCATTTCTCTATGTGTCTTTCTCCAAACTAAATATGCTCAGTACCTAAATTGATCTTGATATCGAATGTTCTCTGAACCTCACAACATACAACATCCTGTTCACTCTCCAATGGATAGATATACTCTATTTTTGTCAATGTCATTTCTAAAATATGTCATCAATATTTCAGCTGTGGTTGGAATGGGGTAAATTCATATGATTCATAGCATTGTTCTGGTTTATCAAGATCTTTTCAAATTCTATCTGATTCTATCTTTCAATATGGTAGCTAACCCTTCCAGCTTGATGTCACCTCAAACAGGTTAAGCATGTCATGTATGTCTTTATCCACATAACTGGTGAAAATGTAAATAACCTGAGGGTCAAAGAAAGATCCCTGGGGCACCTGACTGAAGATTTCCTTCCATGTTGACCATAACACATTACCTAGTTCTAGTTTGTCCTCATTCAACAAGTTCTGATTCAATCTAATTATGGGAATAACTAATAATAAGAATCATTAAACCATCCCTATAGATCTTCACAGGTCTTGCCTTAGAAAACCACATATCAGTGCTATTCACAGTCATTTTTTCCCTTATTAGTTTTTCCTTTATTTCCTTTGTTAGTTTTTTAATTGTATATATGATATGTATTTTCAGTCATGACATGGGGAATATGGAAATATGTATTGCATGAAAACACTGTTATAATCTATATCAGACTACTGCCTCAAGGAGGTGGAGAGGGGTGAAGAGAATCTGAATCACAAAATGTCAGAAAACAATTGTCAAAAATGGTTTCTGTGTGATTGAAAAAATTTAATATAAATATAAAAAAGAAAATCACACATTAACATATCTATATTCTATTATATCTTTGTTTATTTTGTTAAATCTTTACCAATTATACTTTAATCTGATTTGTGCCATACTGGAGAATATCTATTTGACCTAGATAATCTTGTCCATGACAATAGAATGGGACTGTCATGTATTTTACTACAATCTAGGTAAACTTATCCCTAGCATCGCCCCAATCTACCAATCTAATAACTCTGTCAAAAATGGAATAAGGTTAATCTAGCATGACCTGTATTTTATTAAGTTCTACTGACTCTTTGTAATCACCACTTCCCTTTCTGAAGGGTTCATAAAGCATACCTTTAATAATGTATTCTAGAATTTTATTAGAAATATAATTCTAACTCACTGGCCTATAATTTGCAGGTTCTGCCTTCTTCCTTTTTATTTATTTTTTTTTTTAGATTGGGGCATTGCCTTTCTCAAGTCTTGTAGCACTTTCCCCATTCTCTATGCTCTTTCACAATTCACAGGTTTCATTCCACTAAATGAATATATCTCCTTAACATATTACAAGACATATTGGAAATGTATATGCTATGAAAACAAAAGTAATAATAAAAAATTTATATGTGTAGCACACTCTGGAATCATACCACTAATTTCTACTCTTATGGATGAGTTGATTCCTAAAACCACTGATACTACAACTCCTCTCAAATTTCCAAGCATAAATCCTGAGGGTAGTAAGTAAGAAGGATGCATTTGAAGGACTACAACTGATGAGTCCCCATGGCACCTCCATGATAATTGGTTGATGTCAATAAATCCACTAGACAAATTTTTTTTTCTTTTTTTACATACCAATACAATTTTAATAATAATTTCTGACATTTTGCAATCCATAGTGTCCCCATTCCCTTCCACTCCTCACTCCACTCCTCCCCAAGTCAGAAGATAATATATCAGTTGTATATTTGTAATTATACAATTTATATTTCCATGTTCATCATGTTGTGAAAAAATACATATCACTAGGTTGTTGCACAGTCATTTTTCAGTCATGGCTGACTCTGCCCTCTTTTGGAGCTTTCTTGGCAAAGATACTGAAGTGGTTTCCCATTTCCTTCTCCAGCTCATTTTCACAGAAGAGGAAACTGAGGCAAACAGGGCTAAGTGACTTTCACATGGTCACACAGCTAATAAGTTAAACTTGATGTTTAAAAAACAGATATATGCTAAAATTATAAATTGGTAGAAAATACCCTCCCAAAAGTCTGCGGCAAATTCCTTTCTCAATAAGGGGAAGGAATAAACATTTTTAAGTGCATTCTACTGTGTGACTAGCACTGTGCTTTGCAAATATCACCTCATTTGCTCCTCATAATGACACTTGGAGGTAGCTGCTATTATGATATCTACAGAGAGGAAGCTGTAAGCATCTGAGACTGGTTTTGAACTCAGGTCTTCTTGACTTCAGCCTAGTACTCTATCTACTACACCACCTAACTATTTCTATCTCTCTTTTTTTAAATTTATTCCCTTCTGTTTTAGAATCAATACTATGTATTAGTTCCAAGGCAGAAGAGTGAAAAGGGCTAGGCAATGGGGGTTAAGTGACTTGCCCAGGGTCACACAGCTAGGAAGTGTCTGTGGATAGATTTGAACTCAGGACCTCTTGTTTCCAGACCTACTGGCTACTTCTAGTGCATAAAATCTAGAGTAAAGTAGGTTCAAGCTTAGAGTATGCATGTGGCAAAGGGGTAACATACAACTGATTGTCTAAAATCCTTTCCCCCCTTCATAGGGTCCTCCTGAAATTCCTCTTAAATGTAGCATAGTTTTTCTTACAGAATCATAAACTGCCTTTATAGAATTCCTCTCAAGGTTCTAGGGGTTGGGAGATTTAGTTTGTGTACCTAGTTTTTCCTTGTCTCTACATGCAGACACTACCACTGGTTTCTGCTGTTCCAGGAATGCTTCAATGACCACATGGAAAACGTCCAAATCTTCCAGTCCTACTAAGTTCATAAGGTTCTCCTCTAATCAAGGGAGACAGTAGGAGACAAGGGTGAGCCCTACATATGCAAGTTGTTTCTTCTCAAGGACTGGACTGCATCAACTTACATCACTAGCTTCCAGGAATTTCGATGTCTGATTTCACACTAGTTTCTGTTTTTAGCCACTCCTCTGTAAATTGTAATCTTAGAAAAGAGTTGCCTTAGACTACTAGAATATTCATGCGAACAGTCATATAGCCAGGATGTCAGAAGGAATACCTAAACCCCCATCATCCTGATGCCAAGAGTGGGCCATTATTGCTATGTCATAATGTGATTCATGCATGCATAAGTCGTGTGCCCCTGAGTCTCCACAACCAATCTGAATATGCCTCCTGTGCAGCATCACTCCATTTCATCCAGTGATTTTAAAGGACTTCGAAGTGATCAAGGATTTTTCAGATCTAGTCTGAGAAACAGAGTAACAATGCCCTACAGACCCAGACATAAGTGGAGATTGAGAGAATAGATCCAGAGTATGTGCTAGACATATAAATTTAATGGCTAATTTTTGTTTTTATATCATCTCCATTTACAACGTATCTTGTTATATGTTTAGAAAATCTTTGATGGATGGATGGGTTTATTGATTCAAAAAAAGAATACTCACCTAGTTTGGGATATTAAGGCACTGTATATTGTTAATTATTTTAATTGCAGAAGAGTCATTCAGCAATTGACCCTATCAGTCCTACTCTGACCTGTATAACAAGTGTGCACATACACACACAACATGCATGCACACACACATACATATACACAGTCCTATAAGCCTTCCCAACTATTTTGTACTCTCTGAATAAGTTATGCCCTTCCACAGCAATATTCTAGTCATGATTACAATCTCACAAAGTTTTAGTTATACCTCTGACATTGAAATTGTGTCCTTGCATTAATTAATCTCCCTGAACTAATGGATTTATCTCTCTTCACCAAGAAGGTAAAATTGTTTACCTTCTTCATTATTTGAATCTTTTGCACTTGTATATCAACATATAAAACCTTAACTAAGACAAAGGCAGCCCAATGAAGTCTTTAGCCCTTTTCTCAGAAAAAAATGTTTTAAAATGAACACCCAAAAAAATTACAAAGAAAATAAATTATATTTAAACACAATTATCAAAAAAAAAAATTTAATCAAGTTCAGAGCCCTGATCTAAGGCTTCATTGCTGCCTTATCCTATGTATTATCTTCTGCATATTATTGGTAAACCCTACTAATAGTCTCCTTCCAGCATTATACTACCTAATTAATCCTTATAAGAATCATCTTAATAGATAGATGTGGGAATTTGTCTTCTTTTCCTTTCCTTTTTCAGATTTTCAAGTCTCCAGGGGGAAAAGAATGTTTTCACTAGCTCTTATTATGTGCACTCAATTTTTGTCCAGGGTACTTCTGGTAAAGATGGCTGCCTATAGAGAAGGCAGACTGCCCAGCTCCTTGAAATGTGTACCAAACTAAATAATGACCAAGAAATCCAACTATAGTAAATTACTTCTTCTATCCCAGAACTTCCAGAAAGTCAACAAGATGTCCATAGGCAATAAAAATAAGCCCTCTACTCCACACCTCAGGAAAACCAGTTCCAGGGTAGACTCCCACTGTCACCAAAGACAGACAGGGGCACATGTAACCTGTGAGACTTCTTTTCCAGAGGCAGACAGATTAGAAAAGTTCTCCTAAAAAGCCTCAAGATGGTCAGAAATCCTTGGGTAGAAAACTCAGAAAGCCCAGAGATGGACAATGGACAATGACCAATGGTCATATAATGCTTAGACTTTGGATAACCTGAGCCCATGAACTTTGAAGTCCCTAACATTTAGTCCTGAGATGCTAAGAGAGCTCTGAAGAACCATTGTTCTATTCCTCTACTCCTCAAAGATCCAAGGTAGGCTAACCCTAGGAGGTGGACATCAACATCAGGACCCAGAAAGGGACCAAGACAGACCAAACCATAGTATCTAAAAGCACAGTGTGGGGTAGACACTGGTCCTGAAACAAAGCCTTAATACAGGCATTAAAGCTGGAGAGGTGAAAATGAATCAAAGAAAACACTAACTAATTTCAAAAAGTATTGAAAATCTAAACCCATAACTGCAAACAGAGACTTATAGGGACAAAATAGATTTTCAACAAATACTATATGAATTTGAAGTTGAAGAAATGAAGCAAGAGATTAAAAATGAAATAAAATCTCTGGAGGAAAAAATTTAAATAATATCTTACTAATGAAAATGATGGGGTAGCCAGTTAGAACAGTGGATAGAATCCAGGGCCTGGAGTTGGGAAGATCCAAGTTCAAATCTTGCCTCAGACACAAGCTGTGTAACTCTGGGCGAGTCACTTAAACTTGTTTATTTCAGTTTTCTCATCTGTAAAATGAGGTGAAGGAAATGGCAAACCACTTTAGTATCTTTGCCACGAAAATCCCAAATAGGATCATGGAAAGATGAAATGCCAGAACAATGATGAAAGTGGTCAACTTTATCCAATAAATAGACTCCTTGAAAATTAGAATAGAGGGGGCAGCAAGGTGACTCAATGGATTGAGTGCCAGGCTTAGAGACAGGAGGTCCTGGGTTCAGATATGGTCTCAGACACTTCCTAGCTGTGTAACACTGGGCAAGTTACTTAACCCCCATTGCCTAGCTCTTACAGAAGAGTGTCTTCAGTGCCTTGGAACAAATATAGATAGAAGGTAAAGATTTCAAAAAAAGAAAATTAGAATAAACTATACAAAACTTAATGACTCTATGATAAACCAAGAAATATTAGAAGAAATCAAAAGGCTGAAAAATAGAAAACTGTAAGATATATCAAAATGAATTGAACTGGAAAACAGGTTAGGTAGAAATAATTAGGAATCACTGGACTCCCTAAAAACCATCACTAGCTAACACCACTTAAGTCCTATATTTTAAGCCTTAGTCCAAATATGCAAATCCTGCTCTCAAATTCCCATTTTCATAAACATCTGTTGATTTCCCAGTTCTGATTTGATCTTCTGAAGCCCCTACTTTTAATCAGTGGCATAAGTGCTCATAAGCATTTTAGTTTCTTGCCCAGGACTTAATAATCAGATAAAGGGCTTCCTAGGTTACTTCTAGGTTCTATAACTTGTCTCAACATTAATTATCTGAAATGTATGTTCCTTGTAGACTACTTTGTCCTGAATGCATGCCTTGAGAAAACAATAAATTTCCTACTATTTATGTTCAGTAAATAAATTGGTACCTATAAGCAGAGAGTGTCTAA
This sequence comes from Monodelphis domestica, assembly GCF_027887165.1. Classification (NCBI taxonomy): domain Eukaryota; kingdom Metazoa; phylum Chordata; class Mammalia; order Didelphimorphia; family Didelphidae; genus Monodelphis; species Monodelphis domestica. The sequence goes on along the minus strand of NC_077227.1, from coordinate 575,384,840 downwards.
TAATCAGAATAAAGGCAGAGAGTGTCTAATAATCGGTATAAAGTCCTTCTTATCTGGTCATTGTTAGATGACCTCTCTCCTGATATTGTATCTATAACCATAATACCATTTCATAGTTCAAGCAGTTGATTTCTCTTCAAAAAGGACCATCTCCTATCAAGAGAAACATACCACTTACCTGGCTTTAAGTATTTGTTGGTGTTTATGCCATCCCTTCTCTGTCTCATTCTTCCAGCCTTCCTTACATAGGTTAGTATTATCTTCTGCCTTTTAAAAACTTTATCCATCTGTTTTCTCCTTGAAGTGATTCTTCCATTTGTAATTTGGCTCCCACTCAGGCCAAGTAGGAGAGAGGGGGCCCAGTGCTTCAGAATCTGGATGAAGGGAGACATAACCCCTTACTAGTAGAGAGAGTGTTAACTTCAATTCTGTGTCCCTGAATAAGAGGCTTACCACTTTGACTCCAGAGACTTACTGGGAAAGACATGTAGACAAAGGACACTTCAGGGATAAGGAAGAGAAAGAATTCTGAAATGGAAGACATGCCTGGGAAGCTGATCTTATCATGTCTCTGGACTTCCTTGAAATTCTAAAGGCAACTCAAATGGTAAAAGTGTTCATTCTTTCTCTTCATTTGAGCTGAGATTTCATCTTGCTCCCAGCTGCCAAGTTCATTCACTCGTGTGTATCCTTTGCTATATTCTATTCTGTATAACTTCTCTGATTTCTGTTTGGATCTCTGTTCTGCTGTATAAATAAGTTTACTCAATATTCCCTATTTGTGATTTATGTAACCAATATTTGTTGGGAAAGAACTAAGCTGGTGAATATGAAATGAGGGCTTCTCTTTCCCTTAACAGTGACCAGGGAAGTAGTTTTCCTTCTGAACCTGAACTGATATCCCTAGACAAGATAAATATTTGAGATGTGGCACAAAGATTTAACTCTAGCCCAATAATCCTCTCACAGACTGGAGAAAAAAGTACCCAGCCTTGTGGTGTTCCTGAATCCTGCATCCTCCTTTCCAGCTAGCTTCCCAGCATTATAGTCATATTGCCCTTGATTCTAGTCCTATCTATGAATTGACACAGATCATGTCTATCCTTGCCACTTACAAACCACATCTATAAATTGAGACAACCTATGTAGGTCTATCTCACACATTTTTTCCAAAAAACATATTCTATTTTCTGATAAACCTGAAGATAAGGAAATCATCCCTATAACATTTTTTCTTTCTCTTCAAAAAGGGAAACCAGTCAGGTTGTGAGTGTGTCTGTATGTAGCAGTTACTTGAAACTAGCAGAAAAATAAATATTACACACTTTCTGTATATGTGTGTATACATATATTGATATATATATATATATTGATAGAAGATAGCTAGATAGATATTGATTGATAGAAGACTAGGCTCCAGGCATGAGTCTACTAATTATTAACTTCTTGACCTTAGACAGGTCACTCTTCCTTTGAAATGTTGATTACATTGGAGTAAAAGATCATTAAGTTCCCTCTTGTTTATAATATTTGATCATTTTGATCATGGAGATAGCTGACAAATTGTAGAGGGACCAAGGATGAGAATTGGGCTGATGGTAACTGGCTGTGTTATTCTAGCTCTTTATACTTTTTGACTAGGATAGCATTTCTCTACCCAAACTATATCTTCAATGCACAACATGCTGTCCAATAGAAAACGCACTGGGTTTGATGTCACAGAATCTGCCTTTGACTTTTGGTTCTGTGAAGAAGTTAAATCTGTATGTCCTTGATTATCACTTCCCATCTCTCAACCTCAGTTTCTCCACATCTAAAATGAAAGTATTGAATGATATCTAATGTAGCTTTTTATTTTTAGGACTCTATAGTTCTCATGTAATCTGCTTCAGAGACTTGGAGAAATGTATGATGTTGATCAGAATCGAAACTCTGGAATTACATAGAGAGATCAAACTTAATAATAAGATAAGGCCAGAGGGTCAATAAACTCAAACAGCAAAGCATAGAATTTGAGTTTGGGGTTTTAGGCAATTTCAGTGGCACCATGTCAGTGGCATCCACTGCCAGGAGTTCAGGTTTGCAGAATGAAAAAGCAAAGCATTAGCATTGGGATGGTAGATCAGGGATTCTTAACCTGGGATCTATGAACTCATTAGAGATGATAGACAGATGAAGATAGAGAAGCATACCGTTTCCTACATAGAGAAAGATAGAAATTGATCAAGGTGAAACAGGAGGCTCTTTCAATACAATTGGTTTCTTTTGCAGTTCAATATATTTTATTTCATGCATTCTAAAACACTACCTTGAGATGGAGTCCAGACATTTCACCAGACTGCCAGAAGAGTCTAACAAAAACAAAAATGTTAGGAATCCCTACAATAGAGAGAAAAGTCCCTGAAGGTGATAGATATTCTATAGAGCACCTAGAACTAACAGCTCTTATGAGAATGGCTAGAATGGACTGGCATTGCTGACAGTGGTCCATGGAAGGAAAGAAAAGATGGAAGGATGCTGGTGACAACTGGGTTGCCCAGAACTAGCTAGCAAGGTAAAGATTTAAACCTTTGTCCATAATGCAAGGGCTTAACTAGCTAGAGGCTGAACCAATTGTAAGAGAATTTATTGTTTTAATTTTTAATAATTTTTCTAAGCTCCTAAATAGTAGCTTTAGATGAAACATGTACTTGGGACCACATATCCCATAGGTTACTGTCATTACTTCTGAACCAGATACAAGTAACTTAGAAATTCCAGCCCTCAAAGCAAGGAGGGAAGAGTAAAAGCATTAAAGAAAGTGCCTCACTTCCTGGTCACCCAGTAAAAGGATAAAATTATGGCATATAAAGAATGTCATGTCTCTCCTCTTGATCATATCTCTCCTCTTCAACATGCTCTACTGTATCCCCATTGCCTCCAAGACAAAATACAAACTCATCGTTGGGCATTTAATGTCCTTTATAATCTGAATCCAACCTAACTTTCTAGACTTAAACATTACTCTACTTCACATACTCCTGCCCAAAATGGGAGGGTGACTCAGTTTCTACCATAAACCTTCAAGCCTTGCCAGATAATAATACTTGCTAAAATTATACATTGAAGGTTTCTCTTCCCATTCCATCCTCATTCTAGTAGCTCAGGAGATGTGACTAGGACCTTTAGAACAGAGGGAAGAAGCTCTGAGAGGAATAATCTCTCCCCTGAGTTTCAGTCTTTTATCACCAATTATTAAACTTTTCAAATGATATGTCCTATAAATACCTCAAACTTGACATGTACAAAACAGAAGTCTTTATCTTTCAAAAAAAATCCATTCCTCTTTTGAGCTTCTCCATTTCTGCCAAAGCATACCACCATCCTTCCAAGGGACTATCCTTTTACATATCCAAACCATTGTCAAATATTGTCATTTCTACCTTCACATTTGTCCTATGCACTCTTTTACATCTCTTCTATATAACATGTTCCTCTCATCCAAGCAGTCACCACCCTGATGCAGGCCCTCATCACCTCTCCTCTGGCTATTGCAATAATCTCTCCTAACTCCAACATGCCAATTGCCAGAGTTCTATCCCTAAAGTATAGGATTGATCATATCTCTTCCCTGTCTCCCTATTGCTTCCTGGATAAAATATAAACTTTCCATTTGCTGTTTAAAATAAATCCTTTGCAACTTAAGCCCAACCTCCCTTTTAAGATTTAGATATTCCTCTCCTTCATACACTCTTTGATCCACCTAATAAATCCTCTTATTATTCCTCACACATAATATGTTCCATTTCCAGTCTGCCCACATTTGTAGAGGCTGTGCCCCATGCCAGAAACACTTCCTTTCTTCACCACTACCTCTTAGAATGATGAATTTCCATCAAAGTTTAGCTAAAATGCTACCTTTTATATCTGAATTCCTTTAGGACAGGGATTGCTTCTTTTTTGTTTGTTTGTTTTTTTCATCTTCATTGACTATTGTTATATTCCTGGCACCTAAGAGGCATATCATAAATACTTGTTGAATCATTGTTGGAATATGAGAAAGCAAGAAAGGGAATTGATTTTTAAAAACTTTTAAGCTTTCCAAATAAAGTTCTTCAGTAATAAGTTTTATAGACTGGTGAAAATTTTTACTCCAAAAGGATCCCAGTCACAGGCTTTTAGGTGAAAAAATAAAGATTGATCTCAGCTATAGGATATCAGGATTTCTTTCTGGAAGGTACCCTAGAGTTTAAATAGCCTAACTCTCCTAATTTTCTAAATGAGGAAATGTTGGTATACAGAGAGAAGTGACTTGGCCAAGATCAAACAGCTAATAAGTAGTAGTTTCTGATTCTAAATCTAGTGCTCTCTCTACCATACCACACTCTCTTTCATTGAGAATCCTCTTCAGTTTTCATTTCAATATCAAACAAATCTCATGTTCAAAAAAGTCTTCCTTCCAAGGGTCTTTAGCCTTCCTTTTCATTCCTATAATTGTAAGTTACTATGAATAATTATTAGCAGTAATTGATTACTAATTATCACTAACATCTTAGTGATAATTAGTAAAGATAATGCCATCTTGCATTTGCCTGATGCTTTAAATTTTTAAAGTCCTTTCAGACGCATTTTTTCATTTAAAGAACTCCACAACCCTATTGGATGAGTAGGGAATTATTCTTTTTCTTATCAGATGAAGAGGAAATTGAGATTGAGAAACAGTGAACCAACCTGTTTCTTCATGCCCTGTCCTTGATAGAGATGAAAATTTGGTCACCATTTCCCCTAGATTAGCCCTTCATGTACTTCCAGGCAGTTCATAATTCACCTCTTCAGCCTTAATTTAAAAGTTTCTAATTCATTAACAATGCAATTTTCAAAATGAGATTTGGTAACAGGTACTTAATAACCAAAATGCTCAATCAGTCTTTTGCCTGGAGAACTCAGACTATAAGCTTTGATCTAAGTCCATCAAGTTGGCAGGAGGTTAGGTAGAGAAGAATGAGGGGGGAGGAGGGGAGTTAGAACCTCAGACTCCAGGAAGTCCACATGGGTTGATTAAAGATTCTGCTCTCTCTTAGCAGAGAAAGTCCACTCTAATTAATAAGAAACTTGAATCTGGGCACACTCATCTTGCCTTGTGGGTGGCAGCATTTGTCTAAGCTAGACTAGGGGCCTCTGGCCACAGATTGCACATTATCCAGCCCTAATGATGCAATTAATTCCCTGCACTGACTGGGAAAGATTTATCATTCTTTAAAGTAAAATTTTCAAAGTTGGAACCCAGAAAATGGGGCATTTGAAAAAGCAAAGTCAAGAACGAGCATGAGGAAGGAATGTACAGGGAGTCTTAATTCATTCCTGGCTTCTGCTTATTATATTGACAAATACACTGGTTTAATCTCCCTCTACCAGGCCTTGTACACTATGGTCAAGAGGCCACTTTATTAGATGCGGAGGTTTTTTTAGGTTTTCTTTTCTTTTCTATTCTTAAAAAAAAAAAAAAAACCTCCAGGCAGTGGGAAAGGCTCTGGGTACAAATGCCTCACAGCTGGTATTAAAAGGACATACTGGCAGAAAAAAAAATTATATAGTCAGTCTTGCTAAATTAGTTTACCTAAAATTGTATGTGTGAGTGATTTTAATCAAAATCTAATTTCCCCTCTTTTTAGAGTAACTGAAATGAGATTTTTCTAATTTACTTTTTGCGGTTCAAGTTTCTCATAATTCTTCTATGGTCGTGACAGCACCGTGAACACGTCTGCTGCTACAAAGCATTAAAAAAAATTAGATTTTCAAATTGATGTGCTAAATTAAAAATGTTTAATGTTTCTCATCAAAAGGCACAGGAGTATGCAAGGGGCCTCTGGTACAGTTAAAGGCACAATATTTTTTCGTCTGTTTCTTTAATTCACATCCCAAGACAACTACTCTACTGTGAAAATTAACAAGCTATAAGTAAAGGAAGTGATGTAAAACAATGTCCTTCGAGATGCTACCTTTTAATTTCTTTCCATTCCTTGCCAATGTGACCTTAAGGTTGTTATAATAAAAATAGATGTTGGTGTCCTATTATGTATGTGTTTGTATCTGTATATATTTTCCCCTTCTGCCCTGGATGGAGTTTGCCAGGTGTTTTAAGGACTTATAAACCTCAGAGCAATTTTAATTCTCTGAGCTTGACTAACTAACTCCCATGTTTTAGAAAATCATATTACTTCTGCAAATTGTCTGCAGTTGATATTATATTAAAAGCCAAGCTCCTTACCTCACTGGATATCTGCTGCCTGACTCCCAACAAGGCTGTAATATCCAGGGAGCTACAGATATAAGCAATGAGAAATAATTCAACAAGTTGCTGGGAGGGGAAAAGGAGAGGTCAGGCATAAAAGCCCTTTGGTGATCCAGATTGCACATCAGGCACTACCCACGGGATCTGTCCAATACAAAAAGTCTAGATAAGCTCAGTTGTAGGATTATAAGATTTAGAACTAGAAAAACCTTAGAAAGCATCTAATTTAACTTCCCTAACTTTACATATGAGAAAATGAGAAGACTGAAGAGGGAAAAGTGGCTTGCCCAAGGTCACTCTGGCCTCCTAAATTTAAGTTCAGAGCTTTTTCTACTATATCATGCTTTTGTGGTGAACGATAAAAGACTTTGGTAAGAGAAATCCATCCTTATCTGGCATTTGTGATGTAAACATCTGTTTTATACTTCCTAGGCTTTAATTCAAATGTGTATTTCCCCAGAAAGTCCCTAAGGTGAAACCATAATAATAATAATAATAGCTAATATTTATATAGTGCCTATTACTAGCCACTGGCATAAGAACTTATTACAATTATTACCTCACTTCACCTTTACAACAACCCTGAGAAGTAGGTGCTGTTATTAACTCATTTTACCAATGAGGAAACTGAGGCAAATAGTCTCAGAGTTCTACTCACTGTGCCATTTAGCTGCTCCAAATATCCTTCTTTAACAAATAAACTCTGGATCTTTGGCCATTGACAGAGAAAACAGGGATAAGGCAGAATTTTTTGACTTCTCAGAATGACCATATTGAAAGCCATCTACCCTGCCTAAGGATTAGTCCAGGCTTTGTTCAGGGGTCAATAAAGAAGATTACAGATGGTTTCATATTCTCTGGTTATTATTTCCATTAGTCATCAAGATTAGGAGATCACATTTTTTTTGACTAGTGAATGAATTTTACAGTGAGACAGCAAGGCAAGGGCACTAACCTAAGGAAAGTACTGTTAAAAAAAATAGACCCTCTGGAAAGGCAGCATGGTATAGTATAGAGACTCTGCCTTAGGAGTAGATAGATCTGAATTCAAATCTAACCTCTACTGTATACTAATTGGATGATCCTGGACAAATCACTAAAGATCTCAGTGTTTCCAGACAACCAACTTTTAGACTATAAATTGCAGAGACACTGACCTATGTAGTGTTCTCACTGAGAGCTCCCAATATTTAAATCTTCTTATCTAGACCTAAAATCTTTATTGACTCCCAATCTCATGTCTCCAGCTATCTCTGAGACATCTCAAAATGGATATCCTATAGGCATTTTAAACTCAACATGTCCAAAACTAGAATCAATATCATATTTTTGTCATAAAAAGAATTTGATAAGACTCCTTTTTTGCTTATTTTGTCAAATAATTTGTAAAGTAATGGGATTAGTTCTGTTCTTTAAATGTTTGATAGAATTCACTTGTGATTCCATCTGGCCCTGTGGATTTTTTCTTAGGAAGTTCCTTGATGGCTTATTCAATTTCTTTTTCTGAAATGGTGTTATTTAAGTATTCCATTTCCTCTTTTGTTAATCTAGGTAATGTATATTTTTGTAAATATTCAGACATTTCATCTATACTGTCACATTTGTTGCCAAATAATTGGACAAAATAGTTCTTAATAATTACCTAAATTTCTTCTTCATTAGAGGTGAGATCACACTTTTCACCTTTGATACTATTAATTTGATTCTTTTCTTTCCTTTTTATTAAATGAATCGGTACTTATCTATTTTATTTGTTTTTTCAAAGTACCAGCTCCTATTATTATTTATTTGTATAATAGTTCTTTCACTTTCAATTTTATTTTCTCATTTAATTTTTAGAATTTCCAATTTACTTTTTTCTGAGGATTTTTCATTTGTTCTTTTTTCTAATTTTTTTAAGTTGCAAGACTAATTTATTGATCTCCTTCATCTATATTTTGTTGGTATATTATGGAAAGGAAACAAGACTGACAGTTAATGGGGGAAGAGGCAACTGGGAGTGGCAGTTTGGTCTTGTGACTAGCACTTCCTTCCTGCCAAGAGTGGTAGTTGGGTCTTGTGACTAGCACTTCCTTCCAGCTGGGCTTTACTTCCAGCCTGGTGTTGGAGGAAGGAGGAGCTTGTTGTAAACCTTAAAATTTCTTAGACTTATGAATGTTGGAAATTTCCCCATTGGGAAATTTCCTACTGATAGTAAGAACTCTATTGGAATGTGAAACCCCTTGGCATGGGAGGATCTTTCTCCTCCATACTTAAGACTACTTTAGGACAGAAACCTTTTGCTAAACAATGGAAAGGGCTTTGACCTATGCTTAAGCATAAAACAGGAAGTTCTTTGAGTTATGATTGATTTTAGAATTGATACAATAGAGATATTTGGAATGACAGAACCAGGTCTTGGAAAATACAATCTCCACCCTACTTAGAGTAACAGGATTTAAGAAGGGCTGCAGCATACATCAAGATTTAATTATTTGAGAATATGACCTTCAACAGACATGTGCAAAGCCACAGACCTCTGGGCGGTCCTGGGTTAAACTAGAGCCACCATTGGCACAGGGGAGACATCGACAATGATTGGTAGATGTGAGAACTGAGGGGAGGGAACTTAAATGGTTTCCTTAAAGATAGCGGGGTCTGAGGACAGGGAGGAGGAGAGTTTTCTGCTTGGAGGAGGTTTTGCTCTGAGAGGTTTTGCTCTGAAGGAGGCTGAGAGGAAAGAGGTCCTGGAGGGAGAACTCCTGGAGAGGTCTTGAAGGAGGCTGTGGAAGGAGAACTCAGGAGGAGTCAGGAGGAGAATTCTCTGGAACATTTCTTGAAAGGAGGCTCTCTTGAAGGTGGAGCCTGAGGTTGGCATGAGAAGCCTTACCTAGAGAGATCTTGGGTGAGTGATAAAACCAACTGACTGATTTATTCATTCTTATTCCTTTCTTACTTTCTCTATTTTTCTATTGATTAATCAGTGTATTATAAATTAAGTTTCTCTATAAAACCCAGTTGGCTTGGGCATATTCATGAATTGGGAATATATTCCCTGGCGACCATCTTATACTTATATAAAACCAAGACACAGTAGAAAACATATTTTAGCGGTCATAATTGTTATATATTTCCCTTGCTCCCAAAACATTTTAATTATCACATTGTTCAGCCCAGTCTAGAGTGGCGTGCCTCTTCTTGGTTCAGCCCGAAGATTCAGGCTCAATCACTTCTGAAAGTTAGAACTGTTCTTGTTTGCTTTGTCTACTGCTAAGATTCTGAAATTGACAAAATTAACACTGACAAAGGGAGTGGAAGAAACCCTCCACCAGCCGGTGGGGCCTGGCCTCAGTTCCAAAAGTTGAAGAAGACTCCAACCTTATTTAGGGACCTCCCTTGCCCCGATATCTGATATCTGTCCTGATATTTGTCCAATCCCTACTGGTTATTAAGCTTTATGTTATTTGAATTCTCAGTCAGATAAGTGGACTATCTTTTCTGTGCATAGAGAGAGCTGAACATTAGTTCAGTCATTCAACAACAAACAGTCCTTATTGGACCCCTGCTGCTTCCTCTTGGTAGGGGGCATCTCTCTCCTTTGCATCACCAAGCAATATTCCCTCTCTCCCCTCAACTCCTCCATACCATGCAACAAACCTCACTTTATCCCCTGTTTTTCCAATCCCCCCATTTCCTTTCCCAACAAATATTACAATAGGCAATCAGAGATATAAATTTTCCCCTGAGTACCACTTTGGCTGTATCCCATAGGTTTGATATGTTGTTTCCTCATTGTCATTCTCTTTATTGAAGTCTGTAATTGTTTCTATGATCTCCTTCAGAACCCACCAGTTCTGAAGAATTAAATTATTGTTTCCAATTAATTTTAAATTTGTCTTTCTATGAACCCTTGTTAATTATAATTTTTTACTGCATTATGATCTGAGAAAGTGGCATTATTATTTCTGCTTTTCTGCATTTTTTGCAATATTTCTATGCCCTAGTATATAGTCAATCTTTTTTTATATACCATGTGTTTCTGAGAAGGTATATTGCTTCTTATCCTTGTTCAGTTTTCTCCAGATATTTAGTAACTCTAATTTTGCTAGCATTTTATTTACTTCCCTTACTTCTTTCCTATTTATTTTTTGGTTTGATTTATCTAGTTCTGAAAGGGGAAGGTTGAGATCCCCTACTAGTATGGTCTTACTATCTATTTCCTCCTTGAGCGCCTTTAATTTTTCCTTTAGAAATCTAAATGCTATACCATTTGGTGCATGCATGTTGAGTATTGATATTATTTCATTGTTTATAGTACCCTTTAGCAAAATGTAATTTCCTTCCTTATCTCTTTTAATTGGATCAATTTTTTCTTTGGATCTGTCTGGTATCATGATCTCTACTCCTGCTTTTTTACTTTAGATGGTACATAATATATTCTGCTCCAGCCTTTTACCTTGAATCTGTGTGTCACCCTGCCTCAAATGTGTTTCTTGTAAACAAAATATAGTAGGATTCTGTTTTTTTAATCCACTCTGGTATTCCCTTTCTTATTATGGGTGAGTTCATCCCATTCACATTCATTATTATGATTACTAATTGTGTATTGCCCTACATCATATTATCCCCTTTAAATCCTGCTCGATTCCCTTTCTCTCTGTTCCTCCTCACCAGTATTTTGCTTTTTGTTACCCCACTCAACTTCCTCTAATTACCTCCCTCTTCATTTGTCTTATTCCCCTTCTACTTTTCTGTGGGGTAAGATAGAATTCTATACCCCACTGAGTAGGATAAGATAGAATTCTATACCCCATTAAGTATACTTGTTTTACTCTCTCTGAGCCAGTTAAGAAGAGAGTAAAGTTTAAGCATTTCCCATCACCACCCTTATCTTCCCCTCTCTATAATGATTTTCATGACTCTTTATGTTATATAATTTACCTCATTCTGTCTCTCCCTTCCATTTTTTCTCAGTGCAACCCACTATTTCAGCCCTTGATTGATTTTAATACATATCATTCACATGCATACATATCATATACATACATATTACATATCATCACCTTTACACATACATCATATCATCATATATCATCACATACATTATATCATCATAATCAGCCTACCTGTCCACCCTCTTTCTGAGTAAATTCCTTCTATCTTTCTACTACTAAGAGTAATTTTTGAGAATTACAGAAATCCTCTTTCCATGTAGACATATAAACATTATGACCTTAACGAATCCCTTAAATTTTTTCTTTCTTATTTGCCTTTTTATTGCATGTTTGAACTTCATATTTTTTGTTTAGGTCTGGCTTATTCCTCAGGAATTCTTGGAAATCTTTTTATACTGAATGTCCATTTTTCCCCTGAAGAAATATATTCAGTTTTGCTGGATAGGTGACTCTGGGTTGCAAACCCAAATATTTTGCCTTCATAACTATTGTTTTTCATGCCTTTCAATCTGTTAACATAGAAGCCACTATGTCCTGTGTGATTCTGATTGTAGCTTCATGGTATTTGAATGATTTCTTTCTGCTTGCTTGAAGTATTTTCTCCTTGGCTTGGTGGCTCTTGAATTTAGCTATTATATTCCTGGAAGTTGTCATTTGAGGATTTCTTTCTGGAGGTGATCTGTGAATTCTTTCAATTTCAATTTTTATTTTCTTGTTTGAGGATCTCTGGGCAGTTATCTTTGATAATTTCTTTTAATATAATGTCCAAGGTTTTTTTTCTAGATTGTGGCTTTCAGGTACTCAAATAATTCTCAGATCATCTCTCCTAGATCAATTTTCTAGGTCAGTTGTTTTTTCAATAAGATATTTTTTATTTTACTCTGGTTTTTTATTCCTTTGATTCTGTTCTATTGTTTCTTGATTTCTCATGAAATCATTAGTTTCAAAGTGGTCAACTCTGATTTTTAAGACCTGATTTTCCTCTGTCCCTTTTTGGTTCTCTTTTTTCAATTGGCCCATTTCTCCTTGCATCATTTTCATTTCTCTATCCCATTTTTCCTGCCTGTCTTAATTGGTTTTTGAAGTCCTTTTTGAGTTCTTCCAGAATTTGTGTCCAATCCATATTTTTCTTTTGGACTTTACATGTGTTTCCTTTGCTTTCACTGTCCCCTTCTGTGTCTATACTTTGCTCTTTGTCTCCATAAAATTTTTTTAGAATTAGGTGCTTTTATTGTTATTTGTTCATTTTTGCTATCTAATTATAGGTAGTTGGTAGTCTTGTGGAGAGGATGTGATGGTCTGAGACCTCTGAAAGCCCCTTTCTCCTGCTGATTCAATTAACCTTTGATATGCTAATAGCTTAAAGACTTGTCTCAGGCTTAGTTGTGGGCCTTTGATCTCAATCTGATCTTGATCAGGTCAGGGACTGATCAAATTCCAGCCCCAAGCTTAGGCTCAAGTTTTTGGTCTCATTGTGTACTTGATCCAATCAAGGCACACCCTTGATTATCCTATCTTGGAGCATCATCCTAAACTTTAGACAAAAAGATCAGTACTTAGTACTCATTACTATCAGCCACCCCAAAATGTGAACTAAGTCCTTATCCCAAGCCAAGATTATAAGTCCCTAGACTGAGGCACCAGACTTCTCCACAGGTTTGAAATTTCAAGAGGATATGGGTTGATTTATACCACTATTTGCCCAGGCAGGCTCTTAGGATCTGGATGTTGGCTTAGACATAGGTTCCAAACCTTGGAAAGCAGATGTGGGGAGGAGAAGGAAGGGATAGGAGTGACTTTCTCTTGACTCACTATTCCCTCCATGCTACAACTTTTTTCTGTATTTTCTCTCCTCTCACCCAAGTGCCTGAAGATGTTCTTTGCCTACCTTTTGGATTTTTCTTTTCTTAAAAGTTGTTTCACAGTCTCCCAGTTGGTTCTTTCACTTCTGTATTCATTTTGTGGCAATATTTTAATCTTTGTCAGAGAGTATTCTCATGGTGCCACAGACTACTGAGGATTACTCTGCCATCTTGGCTTCACCCCGAGAAGTCAACATATCCAACTCTGAACTCATCTTTTGCCCTAAACTCCTAATTTCCTTATTATATTCAAGGGTACTAACATCTTCCCAGTCACTCAGGTTCACAACCTAGGTGTCATCCTTGATGCTTCTCATAGCCTGCCATATAACCTGTTGCCAAGTAAAAAAGATAATCTAATTAAGAAAATTTTACATTCAGTTTTTTATGGCTTTTTAGAACTATATTTTATGCATGTAATCCTATTAATCAGTATTTCAGTGATAATTTGTTAAAAAAGAATCCTAATTATTAATTGATTGAATAATTATGTATGAGAATCAATAATCAATAATCATATTGTGAATAAAATAACAAAGAAAGTTCCTTGAAGTGCCTTGCAAAAACATTCTTACCAAATGTAGTTTTGAACATGTCTCCAGCACCCTGGAATGTGTCCAGACATTATGATAGTTGGCTTTGAAACTATAAGTACTTGAACTATAAGTAACCTTGGCCATCTTTATTTTCACCATATATGGAAAGGGTGATTACTTCATAAAAAAAAGAGATTAGTAAAAGAACTGACTTTCTTGAAAAAAGAGACCCTCTAAAAGATGAAAATTCTGGTTGCCCCTTCTGAGAAGAAATATTCAGTAGATTATCCCCCTTTTAAGGGTTTGTGAGTAAAATGGGGGGTTGTGTAATTTGTCTCTATATATACCAGTTGAAGAAGGAACTCTGGGTTTTTGGCCAAGCTGGGACATGTCTGAATCCTGACATTTTGTGATTAGCAATCCTAAAATAAAATGTCAATTTGAGTTCAGATAGTTGCTTCCCAGTTTTTATTTATTTTCAACACAAGTATTGTCAAATCAACATTTATAGCATCTCTCCTTTGTGCATGTATATATGGGTTGTATGGAGTGAGCAGGAAGGACTAACACCTCTGGTGTGTGGGCTTGATAAGCCCTTTTCAGGGCTGCTCATCCACTTTCGATGTCTATCTTTTACCCTACTCTCATTTGTGGCTCCAAAAAACTGCAACATGCACAGTGGTTATACTCTTTTTAAAAAATCTCAGCAGATAGGCTAAACCAGGTTAAGAGTATCTACAGCCCTCAAACCTAAGGGTGTTAGGGAAATATCTACTCCAAGAATGTGAAGACTTCCCAAAGAAGAATAGATAGATGAGAATGATTTGTTCCAATAGCTATGAATGTGGCAAAAGCAGCAGACTTTGTGGAACACTTAGAGATTGGTTAGACATCAGTGAAACCAAGACCATCCACTGCATCCAGGCCATCACCAGTTATCTTGACTTTTGTCCTGCCATTAGACTTCAATGGCTCTGGAAGAGAGAGTGAGACTGATGACTTTTTGCAACTCTGCCTCACTTCAGTTCAAGTCATGTACAAGACATCATTCTAATGCCTGGTGATTTCATTGATTCTCTCCAAAATGAAGGATGAACAATAGTGTATGTGGGTGTGTATAACCGCAAAAATGTGGGTTTCAAGACTGTGAATTGCCAAAACTGTAAAAATAATTTTTAGTGTCTTGATTTAAATCACAAATAAGTGGTCACCATGGGAAAATTCCCAAATATGAAAATACCCAAGTCAGCTGGGTTTTATGGAGATTTTAATTACTACAAATGAATGAATTAAGGGAAGAGAGAGAGAGAAGAGAGAAAATAGTAGGAAGGGCCTAAGCCAAATGGCCTAGGCCTGAGCCTTAAGAGAGACTAGTCAGTCTTTTATCACTCTCTACAATATTGTCCCAAGCAAAACTCCAGTTCTTCACTGAAATCCTCAACTCCTGAACTGAGTTCAGAGACCCAGATCCTCCAACTAACTCCAAACTCCAACCTCCACAGCAAACTCCCTGAACTCAGTTCAGAGAGCAACTTTTAAAGAGAAATTTCTCTTATGCCACCTCCTCTAAATTTTCACATATACCAATCACAGTAGATGTTTTCCCCAGGATTGACCATTCTTAGTTCACATCTTCTTTTGCTGTCACCTTCTCTAATTAGATTATATCTTCTGAGTATTTTACATCTCTTTGCTAAGCTTGCCCTTTGTAAGTTGCTTGATCTTTTAGTGATTACCTTAACCTTTATAGGTACTTATCACCTTTTTGGTATTAGATCTAAAATAGACCACCTAGCTTAGGGTTTTTGCTTCACTATAAGTATGAGTTGGGGACTTTTCATTGTTCAATCAGGAATTTTACAACTTTATCTTCCCTAAGGCACTGTCTGAGCAGGGTGGAGTAATTTTAAAGTTCTCAATACATTCCTGACTAAGTTCCTCCATTGTAGAAAATGGGGAATAGCTTAATCAAATCTTCTGAAGTAGAGTCTGAGCAGTTTTAAGATTCACAATGGACCCTGATGATCATTGGGAGATTAGTCTCCCCATTGATAATTTAACCTAATCATCTTGTAGTCCTAAACGCACTTCTAACTACAGATATATACAATATTCAATTTTCTAAGAAGAAATTACAACAGTTACAGAGGAATAGAAAGAAAGAAAGCAAAACCAATGTTTTGCTAGGCACATTGACAGAAAGCCAAATTAGAGGAAGTCCCCTTGGCATAAAAGTGTACATTTACAAATAATTGTTCAATCAAACCAGTTCAATCAACCACACCCAAAGTTCATTCTTAATCTTTTTGATGTAGTGTGGGTTTTCTGGCATCTTTCTGCAACAGTTCATTCTCTGGATTTAGGAGTTAGCAAGCTTCTTCCTTGAAGATCTTTCTCAAACAAAAAATCAAAAATCTTGGATTTTATATTAAAATACAACCCCCCCCCCCCGAAGTGTGTCTTAAAAAACATCCAGTTCAGCTCAGGATTCAATGTTGAGTTATGGGGGTGTATGAGTCAATTATCAAAAGAAGAGAAAAACACAACCAAAAACATAAGGGGAAAAAATTCAAAATAGGCCCTTGTATTGGTCCAATTTAAAGTAATTTCTATCCCGCAAGTCTGTAGGACAGAATGCAGTAATATTTCACTTACCCATTTGTAGCCAAGACTATAGGAAGTTGCCATACTATAAATTCCAGTTCATGTATCACCTCCAGAAACAAAACTAAAATCCTTTCAAAGCCCTCCATAACCTCTCCCCCACTTTCAACCTTTCTCATATTCTTATACTTTACCCCATCACCACCATATTCAGAGATCCAGTAATACTAGCTTCTTAACTGTTTCTCCCACAAGATATTCCATCTCCAAATATTGGGTATTTTCACTGTCCTGGAATTCTTTACCTACTTATTTCTTCCCCCTGGCTTTCTTCAGTTCCCAGCTAAAATCCAACCTTCTACATGAAGTTTTTCCTAATCCCCTTTAATTCTAACATCTTCCCTCCATTTATTTGCTCCTTATCCATATAGAGCTTATTTGTACATAGTTGTTGGTATATTGTCTTCCCTCTATTGGACTGTGAACTCATTGAGATCAGGGACTATCTTTTGTACTTTTCTTTGTATCACTAGCACTTCAGCATAGTGCCTAGCATATAGTAAGCACTTAATAAATGTTTATTGACTCACTGATTGTTCAAATTAAATTGTAAGCATACTTTTTAAAAGTATCTGAAAGCAAAACCAATGGACTAGCCAACCATTCTTATTCAACTGGAAACTGACCCAAGGGTCTACAATACACCCTTTTTGAGCATTAAAAAGCATCACTAATTTCTTTTATTTTTATTAGCTTGTTCAGGGCTTTTTTCAGACCCATTACACTATTTTGTGGTTTTTAATTCCTTTGTAAATTATTTTTTTATGGAAACAGCCATAAAACCAAGTCTGTTCTCCACTAGTAATGAAATCTCCAGTGTCTTCTTATCCATATTCATAGTTCAGAACTAGCAAATAAATGGACCTCTTGGCAATTAAGAGTTCTAAGAACTGGACAGCATCAGTAGAACAAATACATTTTGAAGGTTGAAGACTGAGAGATGGCTGGATCTCCTTGAAAACCAAACCAAACTCCAAAAGGGATTTTAGCATTGTTACAATTCCTACTATTATTAGTGGTCATTTCTTATAATTTCTTATCTCTAATACCCATAGAAGAGAAAAGTATCCAGCACAGGTCACCCTCACAGAAAGTGTATACTTTACAAAGGCCAATTAAGATCCTCTGGAACCCATGGGCACCAAGTTATGAGTGGGTAGCTTTTCTTTTTAGTTTAATTCCTTCAGTTTCCTTTAGTTTAGTAGCTAAATAGATCTTATTTAAATATTTAAAAATTAAAAACCATGGTACACTGAAAAACATTTATTAAATAGAAAAAAATATTCTTTTTCTTAGAAAAATGGGTCTAATAATATATTCTTTTATATAAAAGTTTTTTTAAACATTTTAATTGCTTTTTTAAATTGAAGAATAAAATCAAGTCATTATGAAGAAAAACAATTCAGAAAGTACAAAAAGTATATCACTTCTGGATTGACTGGAAGTATAACAAATGTAAAATTAAAGAAAAATAGCTTGAGAAAATTGCCAGCCATTAAATGGAATAAAACCATCTTGGAGAAATGATATTTTTCCCTCCCTAAATAAGATGAGAATGCCTGAGGTCATATGGTAAAGTAGATAGAGGGCTAGCCTTGGAATCAGAATGACCTAGGTTCAAGGTTGCCTCTGTCACATTCTGGCTTCATAAAACTGGGTAAGTCTGTAATTTCATAATGACCCAGACAATTCCCTGTAAGGCTCTAAGTTACAGAATAGTTACAAATCTGCATCAGTTTAGGGAAGTGAAAATATAGGCCCATTTGTGAGAGAAAGAGGCAGAGATAGAGGATGGAACGAGAATGAATTTATACAAAGGTCATTGGTCATAGATCTAGTGCTGGAAGAGAGCTTAGAGGTCAGATAACGCAATTCTTTCATTTTACAGGTAAGGAAACTGAGACATAAAGAAATAAAATGTCTTGCCCAAAGTCACATTGTTATTCAATGACAGATTCAGGATTTGAACTTTGGATTCTTGAACTTCCAAACCCATCATTCTTTGCATATAACTGTTTTGGTGGTGATGATGGTTCTGGTTATTGTTGTTCAATCACGTCTGATTCTTCCTGACTCCATTTGGGATTTTCTTGGCAAAGATACTGGAGTGGCTTGCCATTTCCTTCTCCAGCTTATTTTACAGAAAAGAAAACTAAAACAAAAGGTTCAGGGACTTACTCAAGGTCACACAACTAGTATCTCTGAGGCCAGATTTAAAAATCAGATCTTCCTAACTCCAGGTCAGGTATTCTATCCCCTGCACTACCTAGCTGCCCTTACATATAAAGGAGAGGAAAATATAGCAGATAAAACATTACTTTATTAAGTTATAACACAGAGTATAAAGGGTGCTCAGGGAAGACCAGCACCTCTGATGTGAGATCTTGCTGGACCTTTTTTAACACTGCTTTATTCCTTTGGTATCCACCTGCCACTCAGCTCTCACCTGTGGCTCCGAGAAACGATATCATGCACAGTGTCCACACCTCGGTAAGCCATCTTGGTAGGTGGGCTAAACCAGATTGAAGGTACCTGATAGGTCTCAAACCCATTGGTGAGTTAGAGGAGCTTCCACCTCAAGCATGTAAAGATTTTTCTCGATAAAAGGGGCAGGTGAGAACAATTTGTTCCAACAACTATGAATGTGGCAAAAGCAGCAGGCTATGTGGAACACTTAGAACTTGATTTAGACATCAATGAAACCAAGACCATCCACTGCATCTCAAGCCATCACCAGTGGTCTTGACTTTTGTCTTGCCGCTGGATTTCAATGACTTTGGAAGAGTGAGTGAGACTGAGTGTAACTCTTGCCCAATTTAAATTGAATTTCTGGGTAAATCAAAAGACATCATCAGTGATGTCATTTTGGTCCTCTTTGAGAACAAAGGACAATAACCCAGCATAATACATATGCAAAGTCATAATATATTTAATCCAATTAATTTGTCAACAAGTGGTGATTGCTATACATATAAAATACTATATAAGTACTATTCATTTTTTACATAAACTTCAAACTTGGAAAATATTTTAAGTGTTATAGGTATTTCCTTTTTCTCTTTTTGGATTCTCAGCAATTTCATGAATTGTTAGAGCCCAAGTATCAATAGCTATAGTGACTAAATTGGAATTCCAGTCAAATCTTCCTAGTTCTTCACAAAGAAGTGCCAATGGGATAAGACAAGTGAGACAGATTTTAAACAGTCTCAAGGAATATTCCCAAAACAAAGCCAGGGTCATTAATGAAAGTCCTTGAAATGAATTTGTGGCATCTAGCCAGGTCAATAAAAAGTTCTAATATTCTAGAAATCAGTGGATAGGGGTAGGCAAGAGGGTGAGGTCTGTTCCAGAGAGGGCAGCATGTCTTGGGCTGACCTTATCTATGTTGCTTCAAGATCTTATACTCTCCTATACCAAAATCTCCCAGAACCAGGATTGCCAATTCCCTACCCCCAAGGAACTAATCTGTCAGACCCTGGAAGCTTACTTGAAAGATTACTTTCATATAACCACTAGATAGTACTGGCAAGCAAGCTAGGTTAAGCTGTCCATCACCTTTGAGCCAGTGGCCCTATGGGTACATGTCAGAGGAACATCCACCCCACTCCCTTTATATGGATGGGGCTGCCCTAAAAAAACCTCCCTCCCCCAGTCCCATTTAGATTGTCTTTGAAAGCCAATACATGCTGCTCTCCAGAAGGAAAATGCCTCCTCCATCTCTGGGGCTAAACTGGCTATCATTTTCCAAGATATCTTCATAGAGACAGCTCCTATTTCTTTCAGGGTACTCATTAAAACATTCTAATCAACTCTCATCTCTGTTAAATGTATACTCCAAACCCCTAGACAGCTTGAATTGGCAAACTCCAATTTGAATTTATAAAATTTAAGCAATTTTTACTTCCCCCATTCCAGGCTGTCAATCAAGCAGGAGAAGAATAACTGACCAGTTCGTTTTATGATTGGGTGAATCTTTTAAAATCTAAACTGAAAGTAATAATTAAAGAACAAACATGTTTGTACAAGCCCAGCTGCTTTGATCAATAGCTGGAAAAGTGGATAATTGGCTTTCTTTCTCGAATATGTAGAAAGGATATCAGTTCCTAGCAGAGAGGTTTCTTCTTTTGTGCCTGAGAGGGAGGTAGGGAAGAGAACAGAGAAGGGGAAATTTTCAGTTACCAACAACTTGGGTAAATGTGTTTCTCTCTGCCCTAGGTGCTGCAGATTCCTGGTCCTGCTCATCTCTCTGGCACCCACTGGCAATACAAAATAGGACCTACTCCCACTGTTCTACAATCTGAGCATCTTCCCATTTTCCTCCCCATCACGGTTCTGCTTCCTGCTAACCTGACCCTCTTTTCATGGCTGCTCTTTCTGCAGCTTCTCTCTGTACCTCGCTTCCAAGATCAGGGTAGTCTGTCCCTAGGTCAAGTCTAAGGTCAAAAGAGCCTTAAATACCACCAGCTAGCAGATAGCTCCTTAATTTCTCCCTGCACAATCTCTGGGCCAAAACGCTATGCACAGAGTCTTAAAGGGCAGTCTTAAAGGGTTAAAAAGCTTTCTCATGTGGCCCTCTGTGTTTGGGATTCCATAGGGATATCAACAAGCTACAACCTGAAAAGAAATGGTTTTAAACCTTTGCCTTGGAAAGCCCAAACAAATAAATGAATAAATTTACATTTAAAATAAATAGGTTGCAAATGTGACTGTTTGGAAATATGACCCTGAGACCTTGACCTAGACTCAATGATTCCCAAATAAGCAAAATATAAGAGCAGTAAAATCTTCTTCTGACCTCATTAACCCCATCACAGAGCTTGTGATAATTAGACCCAAATAGGCTAATGCTTAACTTTGAATTGGCATTTTTTAAAAAGAGTTTGCTAAGCAAATTAATCTCATAAATGAATGAAAAGTCATTTATTAAGTGCTACTATGTGCAAAGCACTTGTACTAAGCAATATAAATGTAATTAGATAAGTAAGGCAGTCCCTGGTCACAAGTAGCTCACATTCTAATGGGAGGCACAACGTATGTATGAGGTTTCAGCTGCAAGTCAGATGGAAAGGCTCCTGGTCCTTAGGGTGCAGCAGCAAAACAGATGGCAAATACCTCTTGTTTAATGTTCTTTGCACCAAAAATACCATATCTTTTTCTAATGTCAAACCATTTGACATTGCCCAGGACTTCTATGGTGAGAATTTCATGTCCAAGTCTTCAGAATCTAAGCTGCTTAAGAAATGGGGACTGTGTTAGAAAAAGAGACAGTGGCCAGGTCATTTCTCCACAGGATCCCTTCCCTACATGATGATTTCAGGAAGCACTAAGCTGGAAGTAAGATAGGAGGTCTGAGGTAGAGAGGGGTGGCTTGCTATTCCCTGGACTCTTGGGAGGGGTAGAAACTATGAAAGTATTTAAGAAGAGAAGAGCTAAGTGGCTCTGCAAAAAGAGAGCCAGGTATGGAGTCAGGGAGACTTGTGTTCAAATATAGCCTCAGACTCGCCCTAGCTATATGACCCTGAGCAAGTCATTTACCCCTAATCACCTACCCCCTACTGATCTTCTACCTTAGAAGTGATACTTAGTATCAATCCTAAAATAAAAGTTAAGAGTTTAAAAAGAAAAAGAAAATACTTAAAGTAAGAAAATTAATTAATTCTCAATATTTGAGAAACATCTAATATATAAAAAGGTAAATTATATAGTATTCTTATCTATTCACTAATGCTACAGCAAAAGGCATATGTTTGACAATCTAGCTTGGCAATATTTTGTTAGATTAGGGTACATTGCAGTCCTAACCCACTTAGAGTTAGTTCCTCAATCATCTTTCACAAGATCATTAATACATTATAATTCATCTCACTGCAATATAACACAAATGGAATGGAATGTTCCCTGGTTCTTGCCTGGTTCTTCATATATCTCCACTCTTTAAGTTAGAAGTTCTTAAGTTTTTTTGTTTTTTTTTTGCATCATGGTCTCCTTTGGCAATTCATGGATCCTTTCTCAGAATAATGTTTTTAAATGCATAAAATACATAGGAATATAAAAGAAAACTATTCAATTGAAGCACAGCTATTCAAAATTTACATTTAAAATACAAGTTCACTGATCTTCTGAGTCCAGTCAAGTCCTTACTGAGTATTGCAGAACAGAATCTCTAGTGCCCAGAATTCTTTAATACTGAAGTCAATCACAAAAAATATTGGGTGGTGGATCTTGGATACCTCAAAGGACAAGCTATCCAAGCACACATTCATGGCTCATCCTCGTACACTAAAGTACAACTCTCCTCCTACACATAGGGGTGCCAATTGCATGGACCAAGTTGTTCCTACCAGTTCATTCTCATTGGTCCTTCCTTTTCTTCTCAACTTCAGTAAGAAAGGATGGATGACTGCTTGTTATTGATTTCCTTCTAGTGGAAAAAAAACAGGAGAGTTCCAGCAGGAAGAATCAAAGTTATGGTGGTGACCAGTTCATTATCAAGGCATCTCTTTCTGTTTCCCTCCCCATGAAACATAATTATTACAGAATCAGTAGGGCTTTCATCCAGCAAGCTGACCTAGAAAACAAGGTGCTTCCCTTTGTATCAGTCACACATATCATAGCTATTCAGAGAGATAAGCTCTATTATTTCCTCCATTCAACAGATGAGTAAACTAAGGCAAACAGAGGTTAAGTGATTTGCATAGGATCACAGTTAGCAAATGTCTAAATTAGTATTTGAACTCAAGTATTTCCTTACTTCAGCATAATACTCTATCCACTACATTGCACAGCTTCTTACTGCAGGTCTCAACGTTACTAGGAAGTTAGGTGGTATGGTGGATTGCACTCTATACCTGGAATAAAAAAGACATAAGTTCAAATCCATCCTCAGATACTTCCTAGCTATCTCTGTCTACCTCTGTTTACTCACTTAAAGATGGGGGAAACAATAGATCCTATCTCTCAGAGTAGCTATGATGATAAAATTAAATAATATTTGTAAGATTTTTTTCAAACCTTAAAGTGCTATGTGAAGACTAGCTAGTAATTATGTCTTCATTACAAAACTATGACTGATATAATCATCAAAAGGCATAAACTCAGTGCCTTGCTCACATGCCTGTTTTGCCAAGGTCTTTAGGTTGTGGGAAGGAAGGAGTCAACGTGCCTCTATAAAAATTGGTAATCTCAGGTCTCTGTAAAGATGTGGTTTTATTTTTTAAAGAATTAATTTTTCCCTTACAGGAAAATATATTAAATTTATAACTATGAAATATCTGCTGTAAGGTTGTTTCCCCTAATATTTTTCCTTGGAATCAATCAAGTATGCTTTATACCATGCCAGATACAAAAGTAATAAAAGGTGAATTCTGGGAAAAGAATACTAGACAATTCACTAGCCCAAATCAGCTTTCTCTCTATGTTAACCCCAAGTAAAGAAATTTTCACTATAAAACAAATGGAGAGTTATTTCTTTCCAAAATGATGCAAATGGATCTTTTTTAATAGATGACCACATTTCCACAGTAGAATTTCAGAATGAAGAGCTGGCATTGACTAATTATAGAATCAGAGACTCTTAGAGGTGGAAAGGATCTTGGAGATCCTCCGATTCAACATTCTTATTTTGCAGATGAGGAAACTGAGGCCCTAAGAGAATAAATAACTCCTTCAAGGTCATATACTTTCTGACTTCAGATGAACCCAGCTTTCCAAGCTCAAACATGTTCAAAGGATAGCAGCAGCAGCAGCAGCAGTAGCACATCTTTTATTTACACCAAATGGTTTTGCTGTGGAACAGGGACCCTACAGACTTTCCCACTACAAAACTGCACAAAGATTCTAGCTGTCTTTGTTCTGTTCTTCCACATAACAGCAAGTCATTGCCATGCATTTCTTTCCTTCTAGAGTGTACCATGCAGTGATCTCCCTTCAATGTGTCGGGTTTGTGGATGGGTCTAATCACACAGGGGATATTTCCTTCTTTGCTTGATAGTTGCATGGGGTAGTGGTGTTTTTGTCCATCCTGGTCCTAAAGCAATTGGTTAACAAGTCCAGAGTGAGCCCCCACTGTAAAGTGAAATATAAAAACTCTCTGGGTAGCAGGTGTTTCCTTTTTAATGAAAGCTTACCTGGCAAAGTGTTGAGCAGAAAACTGGAGTTTTTCCCTGCTGTTTGCATTGGGCCAAGAGCCAGCACAAACCTGCCTCTGTGACACTTTAGGTCACATCATTACTGCAGGAGGTTTCCTCTGCAGCCATCCAGAGCATTGGGGGATGCTGGTGGAATGCTTACAGATAGACAAGGAGATGGGCAGAATGAGAGAGATAGGCAGACAAAGAAATGGGGACCAAGACACAGAGACAGAGATGAAAAAAGAGGAGAGAAAGATAAAGCAATCAAGAAGGATGTGGAGAGAATGAAACAGAGGAGGAAAGGGGAGAAGAGAAAGAGACAAAGAAAGAGGAAGAGGGACTGGAAGAGAGAAGGAGAAACAGAGACAAAAAGAGACAAAGAGACAGGAGAAGAGGGGAAGGGAGAGAGAAAAGAAGTAAGAAACAGGAAGAGAGAAAGAGAGAAGAGGAGGGAGAGAGAAAGACAGTCTTAAGAGAGAGACATAGAAAGGCACAGAGAGACAGGCACAAGATGGGGTTGGGGATAGAGAAAAGCAAAGACAGAAACAGACAGATGACAGAGATAGAGAGATAGAGGACAGATGAACAGTCACAGAGAGGAATAGAAAGACAGACAGAGATGCAGAAAGACAAACACAATGATACAGTGGCAGAGACATAAGACAAAGCCAGAGAGATAGAGACAGAGATAGAGACACAAGACAGAAAGAAATGGAAGTTTTTTTATAGTATGGAGTGAAAAGACAGAGAGAGGATCTAGTCAGGGAAAGACAGACGAAAATATAAAGTTAGATGACAAATGAGGGTCCTTTTGCTCCTGATTCATCTGGATAAAAAAACTATAGAGTCCAAACCTTCCTGGACTAGATTATTAACATGGAAAGAAAATGAAGGTAGTTTTGGTGACTGCTTGACAGCTAAGGACTCCAGCTGAAAGGACTTCAGAAGAAAGTGGTCAGTGGAAGCTGGCCAAACAGGACTAGACATAAAAGCATTCACACTCAAAGACCAGCCAAATGTCCAGACTGAGAGAACTCTCTATAAGGGTCAATAGCCAATTACTTGCTTGGTACTGAACCATTTCATGTACTTTGTTTTTGTCTGCCCTTACCTCAGACCTTGTAGGGATTCCTGTTTCTGATTAAGACATGGCCTCCTGCCTCCGGCCCCTCTTAGCTTCACAACTGTGCTGCCTCTGCTAAGTCCTGGAATATTCACAGCAATATTCTGCCCTTCCCTGTGCATGGATTTCTCAGCTACAAACTTCTTACTTACCCCCCCTCCCATCCCTGACCCCTACCTACCCTCAGCCTCCCCAGATTGGAAAAGGTTTGCCCATCATGAATGATGCTGAAGCAATCATTCATTCATTCAACAAGCATTTTATTAAGTACCTGCTGTATGCTTGCAGAGAACTCTGTAGGATAGTAGCAGAGTTACAAAGTTTATGGTCTAACCCAGTGCCTTAAACATAGTAACCGTTAAGCAAAGGTTTGTTAAAATAAGCACATCATATCTGCTCCTAAAACACCATTTAAGATGTAGCTATCATATACAACATGAGAAGGTAAGATTAAATGATATCTAAAGCCCTTTCAGCTCTATTATTTTATCCAACTATAAATTATGGCAGCTAGGTGGATTGAGCACTGGGATTGGAATCAAGAAGACTCATCTTCATACATTCAAATCCAGTCACTTAAACTTGTTTGCCTCAGTTTCCTAATCAGTTAAATGAGTTGGACATTGAAATGACAAACCACCTCAGAATCTTTGCCAAGAAAATCCCCAAATGGGATCATCAGGAGTCAGATCCAACTGAAACAACTGAACAACAACAAAATCCAAAAGGTAGCATAGAGTAATGGAAAGAATATTGGACCTTTGGGTTCAAATATTGTCTCTGAAACTTACTAGAACTTGGGTAAATTATCTAATGAAATTAAACAAGTGTTTATTGGGTGCCCACTATGTGCCAGGCACTTTGTTAGGTGCTGGGGATACAAAGTAATCTACAAAACAGTCTCTGCTGTAAGGAAGCACCATGGTTAGGAGCTTTGGACCTGGAGTCAGGTAGACCTGAATTCAGATCTAGCCTCAGACACTTATTATCTGTGTAATCTTGGGTAGCTAGGTGACTCAGGGATAGATTGCTGACCCTAAAGACAGGAAGGCTCCTCTCCCTAAATTCAAATCTAATCTCAGACACTTACTAGCCATATGACCCTGGGCAAGTCCTAAACCCTGATGGCCTCAGTTTCTCATCTGTAAAATGAGCTGGAGAAGGAAATGACAAGCCATTCCATTATCCTTGCCAAGAAAACCCCAAATGTAAATAAATTAAAATTAATTAAAAATTAAAAATTTTAATTTTAAAACCTCAAATTGGGTAACAAAGAGTCACACATAGCTGAGAACAACTGAACAATAAAGTTTAGCCAAGTCACTTAAACTGCTCCCTCAACTGCTTTCCTCAACCATAAAATGGGGATAATAGCTTCTGCCTCTCAGGATTTTGGTGTTCAAATGAGATAATGTTTGTAAAGTGCTTATCACAATACTGGGCACCTAGTAAGGTGCTTAATTAATGACTTTTTCCTTTCCCTCTTCTCCTCACCCACCTTGAAGACTCTTCTGAAAGGAAAGAGAGTATAATAACATATAATACTTGAAATAATATCCAGGATGGAGACTATATTAACCCCGCAAGGGATCAGATAGGATGTGGCCCACAAGCAGAGCCTTAAGGAACCTAAGGAGCTTTAAGATTTGAAAGTGAAGAAGGAGAGCTTTGTAGGCATGAAGGACAGTGTGGGCAAAGGTATGGAGTTGGGAAGAAGGAATATCATGTGCTAAGAATGCCAAGTAGAATACCAAGACTGGCGTCTGGCTGAAAATAAAGTCAGTGGAATGCCTGAGGGAGAGTAATGTGAAATCAATCTGGAAAGAGAGGTTAAAGCCTTGACTGTAAAGAGTGGTAAAATGCCAAACAGAGGAGTTTGTATTTTTTCCTAGAGGCAATAGTGAGCCACTGAGCTTTAACCTCTCAGAGCCTCAGGCAATTTACTAAGATTTATATATTAAATTATAGATGAGTTGAAAATACTCTTTGCTGGTAGAGGTAATTCCCATCCCAACAGAATCACCAAGAGATCCCTGATATCTAGATTATGTGCAAAGCCCAAAACTGGAGGGCTAGAGAATGCAGAGTGGGGATCCAAGATGAATCAAATATGGTCCTGCCTTAAGGAGGTCACAAACTAGGAAAGAAGATGAGACGTGCACCAACAACTCTGATATAAAATAAGATAAGAAGAAGAAGAAGAAAGGAGAGAGAAAGTGCTATGAGAGTTTAGAGAAGGTTGCATTTTAACCAGATCTTGAAGGATGAGTAGTACGCCATGCAAGGATAGTTGGGGAGAGCATTCCAAAAAGAGTCAATGGCCTAGAAAAAGGCACAAAGGAAAAAAAAAAGTTTATGGCCTACTGAGAGAAGGCAGCTAGGTGGCACAAAAGATAGAGTACCAGATCTGAAATCAGGAAAACCCAATCTGACTGACACATACTAGCTGTGTGGCCCTGGGCAAGGCACTTAACTCTTTACCTCAGTTTCCTCATCTGTAAAGTGAACTAGAGAAGGAAATAGCAAACCACTCCAGTATCTTTCCCAAGAAAACCCCAAATGGGGTCATAGAGTCAGGTCAACTAAAAAATTACTCAACTACAACAAGAGAACTCAAATAGTCCAGAGTGATAGAAGTAAAAGGTACATGAAGTAGACCAGTGAGAGATAAGGAGGGAAAAGTAAGTTTAAAAGACACTAGTCACAGGGAAGACTAGTTCAGAAGCTGTCACAATAGTTTATAAATGACATGATGAGGGCATGATTTAGAGTAGCAGCACAAAAAAAAAAAATTGACCAAAAAAGGCAGATTTTGGAGGTAAAATCAGCAGAACTTGATGTCTCCATGGGAGGGCAATAAGGGAGAGGCAGAATCAAGTATGATACTGTTTCCTGAGTAGAAAAATTAGAGAATTGGGCTAAATGATCTCTAAAGTCCATTCCAGCTCTAAAATTCCAAAACTATGTGATTCCAGACCTGAGCAACTGGGAGAACAACAGTACCCTTAAAAGAAATCAGAAAGAGGACATTTGAACAAGAAAATGATGAGTTTGGCCTAAGAGAGGGGAAATTTGAAAGCCTAATAGGATATCCTGGACCAAGAAAGGCAGTTGGAAAAGTGCCTTAAAAAAGGAAAAGTGTCTCACTTAAGGAGACAGGTTGGGGCCAAAGATGGGAAATGGGAAACTGCAGTCAGTGAGTGAAACCATTGACATGGATGAGGTTGGCAAATGATGGAAGAGGAGTTTGACCAAAGAGCTAGTGGAGAAGAAAGAGATAGACTATATTTCTGGAGTGGGAGAACATTGGGGGAACTGGCAGAAAGAAACAAAGTTCCCAGATAAACAGGAAAACCAAGAGAGTATGGTCAACAGCCATCAGATGCTATACAAAGAAAGATGAGGATGGAGAAAAGGTTATTAGATTTGGCCATTAGTAGTAGTGCTTACCCAGTGCCTTGTACAAAATTCCCTTGAGAAATTTTAAGAAAAATAAATGTTCATTGAATTGAATTCCCAATTAGAGCTTAGTTTAATTTAAATAGGTCCTAGGCAAGGAAAGTGGAAGTCATTTGGATTTCCTGCTAACTTAGTCTCTTGAACACAGGTAGGAGTTAATCTGTGCATTAACAGAAAAAGCCAAAAAGTAAGCCATTTCAAAAACTCCACTTGTTATGGTCTATTGTTCCTTTATTTGGGTGAGGAAGGAGCCTATGAATGCAGCTGTGAGTCTCAGCCCAGAGAGTAAGAGAATAAACTAGTTGAAAGCAGATGGGACTAGTGGGGCCTAAACAAAATCTCCAAATCAGGAAAATCCAACATCAGCCAAATTCCAAAGCCAGAGATTCCAATCAGACAGACACCAGGTGTGGGGTTTAGTCAGCAAAATGTCTTCCTGAGCAGTGGATCAAAAGCCAAAGACATCCACACAAAGTTAAATACAAAGAACAACGTAGAAAGAAGAACCTATTGCTTGAGAAAATGACATGTTGTTTCACAATTTGGTTCATCTAAGGCAGGATTATACTATACACCATTCAGACTATCTTCACCTCTCACCCTACTAAATTGAAGGCAGGGCAATTATAGTCTCAGATACTATACCAACAATCTCTCAAATGGAAAATACAATTGCTTTTTCTCAATCCTCTTCCTTCTCGCCTTATCTTCTATATTTGGCACTATTGATTATCCTATGCTCCTGAATATTCTCTCCTCTCTGAGTTTTTGTGAAACTCACTACACTCTACTGGTTCATCTCCTACCTATCTGACCATTTCTCCTCCATTTCCTCTTCTGACCTGTCATCATCAATACCACAGCCCCTACCCCCTAACTCTAGGTGTAGCCCAAGGTTCTGTCCTAGACTCTCTTCTCTTTCCCTCTACCTTAACCTGGAGATCATGATTTTTTTTAAGTATTTTGATAACTATATTTCAACATAACTTATTTCCTTTATAATCCTACGTATTTTATTATGTTCATTTAAAAACATTTTCTAGAAAAGTGGTCCATAGGGTTTACCAGGATCCATAACATTAAAATGTTAAAAATCCATGCTCATTATACTCTCTCTCAGTAACCACATTAATTCCCAGGTGTCATCCCTAAATAAATGATTAACAGAGATATATAACCTGCTCCAATCTCTTCTGAATGTTTTCATACTGTATTATCGCTGCCTATCAGTCATTTTTAAATGAATATCTTGGAGAAATCTCAAATGCATCATGTCCAAAATGGAACTTATTTTTTCCCTCCCCAAAACTTTCCTATTTCTTCCAAATTCCCCAATTTCTATCAAAGGTACCACCATCCTTCCACTGTCTTAGGTTTATTACCTCATTATTATCATCAAATTTTTACCCCACATATCCAATTTGTCACCAAATCTTACTATTTCTACCTCCTCAATACTTTTTGTATTTAAACTACTTTATACTTATAAAGATGCCACCTTATGTCAGGGGCTTATCACCTCTCACCTAAATTATGGTGACACCTCTTAATTGCTCTCCTTGACTCAAATTTCTTCACATTCCAGTCCATCCTACACACTACTGCCAAAGTGATTTTCCTGACCACATCACTCCCTATCAATCAATTCCAGGGAGTCCTTAATGCCTCTGGGATAAAAAATAAAGTCTTCTATTTGGCTTTGGAAACCCTTCACAATCTGTATATCTCCAATTTATCTTTCTGACCTCACTTGACATTCCTCCCCCTTTTCTAGAGCCACAAGCCTCCAAAGATTCATGGAATTTGGAAGAGTGTTTGTTTTTTGGATATATATATATATATATATATATACATATATATATACATATATATGTACACATATATAACATAATATAATATGTAACATAATAATATAATGCATATGATTTGTTATGAATATATAAGAAATTATAATAAATATGCTTATATAAAAGAAATAAATTTTCACATTAGATATGTCCAAAAATCTGTCTTACTCTTTTTTCTCCGTCTCTCACTTCTCTCCCCTCCCCAAGAAGGCATGTAATATGATATAGGTTGTACAAGTATTATCATATAATAAATATTTCTCCATTTATCACATTGCAAAACAAGAAATATATTGCTTACACTAGAGAAAAATTCGTGAGTGTTTTTAAAACTTCAACCATACTGGTCTTCTCTCTGTTCTTCACACTCTCCCATTTCCATGTTTTTGTGCTGGCTGTTTCACATTATTGGAATGTACTCTCTGGTCACCTCTCTCATAGAATCTCTGTCTTCCTTCAAGACATACTTCAAGACCATATGAAGCCTGTCCTGTTCTGTCACACACACACACACACACACACACACACACACACAATTGTGAGGATTCTCCATCCCAAACTACTTTGAATCCAAATATTTTATTTTTGTCTCATGTTTATTAATTATATAATTCTACACATGCTTGTGGTCTCCCTTATTAGAGTATAAGCTCCTAAAGAGTAGTGATCTTTTCATTCACTAAGTCTGTTACTTCCAGAACCTGACACATGAAAGGCTCTTAATGAAAGTTAGCAAGTTAATTGATTTTTTTTTTAAAGTGAGAGCCTCTAATATGTGTATTTCCTAAAAGCATGTTATCTACTGGCTCCAAAAAAAAATTCCTAAAATAGGTAGCTTCCAAATTATTAAACTATACTATCCTACTTTAGAACAATTCAAAAGATTGATTTTCTTTGCTTTTTACCCTGCTAAGATGAAGAGATGAGAATAATGACCTCTCAATAAATAAGAATATTAAGCTGCATGCTTCCTGGGGCCTCTAAGTAATGCTATCATGCCAGCGTTATGGTAGTAATGGCTATGTTTAAAGGTCTCTAGCACCTTTATGACATAATGGAAACATTTATACACCTTCATAAAACATTCCCTAATTTGAGGAAGGATATGTTCTCTATTTTCCCAGTGGACCCATCATCTCCTCCAAAATACACACACACAATCTGTTATCTCCTTACAAATTACTTGTTCTTCTTGGGGCATCACCATCCTACCATCCTTCCAGACTTAAAAACTGGTTGTTCTTTCATTTTCTTCTTCCCTAACTGTACTCCAGTTGCCAAGTACTATCATTTTGAGGGCAGTGTTTAAGAGAGCATCTAGAAATCATTCTAGCCTGCTTCTCCTTCTCTCTGAGGAGGAAAGAGTGACCTCTGGATCCAACTGCCTGCCCCCATCCTCCTGGGAGCAATTACAATATCCCTTGGAGAAGAGTAAGGGAAGAAGAGGTTTAGAGATGTCTTTTCTGCCTTCCTAGAGCCACAAATTGACATCCCCTATTGTCCAAGAAGGAAGATAGTCCTCACTACACATGGGCTCTCATCTTCACATAGACTTCTATAAATTGAAGAGATTTTTATGAGTCTATAAATTTTAAAAAGTAAGGACCTTTAATAATAAAAGTTATTCTTAGTTAAAAATGTGCAGCTTCCTGGTGGTTATTAAAAATTTTTTACTGTATCTGTGATTTGATTGGTATTGGTTCCTCTCTCTACTAATTCAGATCACTACCTACACTGGAATTTATAATCTTAGAAAGTTACCTGTAGCGTTGAGAAGTTAAGTGATGCTCAAGGTCACACAACCAATTTAGATCAGGTATTTCATAATAAAAGTTAGCTTTTTAAGATTTGCTAGGCATTTTACACATATTGTCTCCTCTTATCCTTAAACTCTGGAAGGTAGGGCTATTATTATTGCATTTTGCAGATAAGGAAACCAAGATAGAGGTTATATGATTTCTATAGGGCCACATTGCTAGTAAGGATCTGAGGTCAGATTTTAACTTGGATCTACTTCACTCCAGGTCTAATACTCTATTGAGCCTCTTAGCTACCTGAACTTAAGTTTAGGTCTTCCTAATTTTGATAATAGCTTCCAATCCACTTTGCAGAGTATTTCTCCCTTAAAAATATCCTTTTAGAATATTTATGAGAAGAGAAATACTCTCCTTTCCTATCAGTTAGCACATATATGTACCACCTATAATAATACAGCTGCATTTTATTAGAAAAATGGGAGCAGCATGACTAACATCCTGTTTCCCAGTTCTAGAGATATTCGTGCCCTCACTGATAGATCACAGAATCACAGAACTACAGTATTAGAATGGAGTTCTGAGGTCATTTTGGCCAAAAATTTCCCACAACAACATAACCCAAAAGAGATTATTTGCTTTCAAGACCTCCAAAGAAAGAGAATTCACCACCACCATAAATAGCCCATTCCACTTTCAGATAGGTCTGGTTTTTAGAAAATATTTCCTTACCTCAAATTTTAATTTGCCATTTCGCAACTTCTATCCACTTTTCTTAGGAGGTCAAAGAGAACATATCCTTCCAAGTGACAGGCTTCTAATATTTATAAGCATCTATCATAACTCCTTTAAGGTTTTGTCTTTTCTAGATAGAAATTCTTCTATTCCTTCCAACTCATTCTCAACTGGCATGATCTCAAGGTGCCACACCATTCTGATTGCCCTTCTTTGGACACACTCCAGATTATTAAGGAGTCTTCTTAAAATATGATGCTAGAATTTATCATAGCACTACAGGCCCAGAGATTAGCACTAAAGAATTGTTGCTTCCCTTTTCCTGGACTTTACATCTCTCTTAAGGCATTCCAGATAGTAATCTAGAGTTATACCCAAAGAGTAATAAAACTCTATATACCCTTTGACCCAGTAATGCCACGAATAAGTCTGTTTCCCATGGTAATCAGGGGAAACGTAAATGAGCCTATACATTCTAAAATGTTTATAGTATCTCTCTTTGTGGTGGCAAAGAACTAGAAAATGAGGGAATGTCTGTCAAATGAGGAATGACTAAAGATGTTATGGTATATGATTATGAGGGGATACTACTCTGTGGAAAGAAATGAGGAGCAGGTTAATTTTTTATTGTCATGTAAAATACACTTCCATATTGGTTGTTGTAAGAGCAACTTATATATAACCAAATATAACCAAAACCCCAAAATAAAACCATTGATACACTGATGTGAAAGACGATTCCCATAGTTCTTTTTCTGGAGGTGAATAATATTCCCCTTCATAAGTCTTTCAGGATTGTACTACAGCATTACATTTCTGAAAGTAGCCAAGTTTTCACAGATAATCATCATCCAGTATTGCTGTTATTGTTTACAATGATCTCCCAATTCTGCTTATTTTTCCCTTCATCCATTCCTGCAGATTTTCCCAGCTTTTTCTGAAATCA
Source organism: Monodelphis domestica (assembly GCF_027887165.1). Taxonomy (NCBI): domain Eukaryota; kingdom Metazoa; phylum Chordata; class Mammalia; order Didelphimorphia; family Didelphidae; genus Monodelphis; species Monodelphis domestica. Next base: position 575,350,580 of record NC_077227.1, on the reverse strand, counting down.
TCTTATCATTTGGTATAATACGATTGTACTATATTACTATATAATATATCCACAATATATTACTATAGTACAATAGTATTCCATCACCAATATGTACCACAATTTGTTGAGCCATTCCCCAACTGATGGACATCCCCTTGGTTACTAATTCTTTGCCACTATAAAAAGAGCTGCTATAAATATTTTTATACAAGTAGGTCCTTTCCCCTTTCCTATTATGTCTTTGGGATACAGACCTAATAGAGGTATTACCAAATCAAAGGGTATGCACAGTTTTATACTCCTTTAGACAAAATTCCAAACTGTCCTCCAGAATGACTGGATCAGCTCACAACTCCACCAACAATACATTAGTGTCCCAATTTTGTTATATCCCCTTCAACATTTACCACTTTCCTTTACTGCCATATTGGCCAAATAGAGCAGATTGATTTTTTTAAAGCATGGAAAGACATGCATGAAATTATGAAGAGAAAAACCAACCGAATCAATAAAATATTATATATGGCAAGAGAAACATTGAAGAATAACTGTGAATTTCTAACTCTAAAGAAAGAACTGATAAATAGAAACAAGCAAAATAAGGTTTTATATATGATTTTGGTTTTTGTCAAATGATGCCTTCTTTGGTATAGGAAGATGAGAGTAGAATATACCTGAGAACTTTAATGTAACAAACAATTAATTTTTTAAAGCATCACAGAATAACTTTGCTAGAAACCTCCCTCTTGGTTGGCATAAATCCACTAATCATCATTCCTAACCAATCATTTGACTATTTCTCCACCCACCCAACCATGTTCTCATCTAATCCACATCCTGTTTACAAAGATATTGTGATATTATTCTGCCATGATGTATTCTTTTTTTACATTTAATTCATAATTAAATATTTGATACTTTATTTTCCTATAGAACATAATTGTTAGTGATACTTTTACATATTTGTTGTATTATCTAGTAGCATTGTGTTATGGAAAAGTGTTAGGATAGGATATTTGCAAACCTTTCCATCCTTTATCACAAAAGCCATCTAGTTTTATATTTTCACTTTACAGAGAAGAAGCTGAGTCCTAGAAACGCAAAACTGTTTATAGTTCACAGTCTGGAAAGAACATTAGAAGATATCTATTTCAACCTCATTTTATTAGAAGAAACTGAGGCCTAAAAAGGTCAAATGAGTTGCCCAAGATCACATAGACACTAAGAGACAATGGCAGATTTTGCACACAAGTCTTCTGACTTCAATCTTAGTAACTTTTCACTGAACCATGAGTCTTCCCTCTGAATTATTATTACTATTCATTAATGCAGTATTAATTCCATATGATTTGTTGTTTCTTCAATATCTAAAGTCATTCAAATTGATCTTCAAGATTTCAGGCTCAAAAGAACTGTTGGAATCTGATGCAGGTCAAAGCATAATCTTTTTCACACTAGTTTATTTATGGTTTTATTTTGAGTTTTAGTCTTATATGAATGTTCTCTTATAACAATGACTGATATGGATGTATGTTTTGAAGGATAACACATGTATAACACAGATCAAATTGCTTACCATGTCCAAGAGGGGAGAGGGAAGGGAAGGAAGGAGACAATTTGGATCTTATAATCTGGAAAATGTAAGTTGAAAATTATTATATGTAATTGGGAGAATAAAACATCCTTGTAAAAAAATTCTCTCAAATTAACTTTTAACTATACATTTGAATATGACTGCCCACTGCAATCTCCATGTTTCCCCATTCTGATCAATCTATCCTGAATGTTGCTGCAAGATTAAATTTCTTGTAATAGATTCTCCATTACATAACTTTCTTCCTCAAAAAACTTCAATGGCTCATTATTACCTATACATGATGCATTCATGACAAGCTTTTGCTTGCTCCCAATAATCAAAACTTCTTTAAGTGGTCACAAACCATTCCTATCATAAATTACTCTAGAATTTTATCAGAAATCAAAGTTAAGCTCTGATTATAGTATAAAGAATAGATTTTTCATTCACTCTTTGAAAATTAGGACCATATGTTTCCCATTTCCAATTTTATAGCAGCTCTGAAGCTTTTCAATAAGAGCTCAGTAGTCACAGGTCCAAGCTCTGTCACCACCCTGAGATATAGTCCATTCTGATCTAGTTCTGAGATATAGTCCATTCTGATCTAGTCACTTAAAATCATTGAAACCTGATAGAGACCCATTCTTACTTGCTTCTCCCTTGTAATGGGTTTGTAATTATAATAATAATTTTTATTTATATAACACTTTAAGGTACTCAAAGATATGGAAGATAGAGGCAATCCATATCAGTGAACCAATACCCTTGCCAATGAAATCACAAGTTCTAGAAATATGGTTCTTAGAAATGTACAAATGGGCAGCTGGGCGGCTCAGTGGATTGAGAACCAGGCTAGAGACAGGAGTTCCTGGGTTCAAATCTAACCTGTAAACCTTAAAATTTCTTAGACTTATAAATGTTGGAAATTTTACCATTGGGAAATTTCATACTTGAAAAATTTCCTACTGATAGTCTATTGGAATGTGAACCCCCCTTGGCATGGGAGGGTCCTTCTCCTCCCTACTTAAGATTACTTTAGGACAGAAACCTTTTGCTGAACAATGGAAAGGGCTTTGACCTATGCTTAAGCATAGAACAGGAAGTCCTTTGAGTCATGATTGATTTTAGAATTGATACAATAGAGATACTTGGAATGACAGAACCAGGTCTTGGAACTTACAATCTCCACCCTACTCAGTCCTAACAGGATTTAGGAAGGGCTGCAGCATAGATCAAATTTTAATTATTTGAGAATATGACCTTCAACAGACATGTGCAAAGGGGCAGACCTCTGGGAGGTCCTGGGTTAAGCTAGAGCCACCATTGGCACAGGGAAGACATGGACAGTGATTGGTAGATGTGAGAACTGAGGGGAGGGAACTGAGATGGTTTGCTTAAAGATAGAGGGGGGTCTGAGGACTGAGGGGTGGTTGGAGAGGTTTTGCTCTGAGAGCTTGTGCTCTGAGAAGTTTTGCTCTGAAGGAGGCTGGAGGTGGAGGCCCCTGAGACTGTTTCTCCATTTTGGTCACGTGAGTGATAGGGACTGATCTCTTTTCTTTGCCTCAGCTATCTAAGGGCTTGGGCCTTTTGGCCCAGCCTAAACAGAGGGGGTATTTAAGCCCTATTCCCTTCTCTCTCCTCTCTCTCTCTCTCTCTCTCTCTCTCTCTCTCTCTCTAATACCTTTCTTCCTCCTGTTTGTAATTAAAAACTCCATAAAAGGTTGACTGCTGACTTGAGTTTTCATTTAGGAATTACATAGCTGAATTCCTTGGCGACCTTAAATTAATATATATCAGTCTTTTAAAGTGATTTCCTTGTCACAAACCTCAGATACTAACTGTGTGACCCTGGACAAGTTACTTAATCTTCATTGTCTAGCCCTTACTGCTCTTCTGCCTTGGAATAAATACACAGTATTAATTCCAAGTTGGAAGTTAAGGGTTTTTTAAAGTGCACAATTATAGGATCTTAGATTTAGAAGAAGGGACTTTGGAGGCCATCTTATCCAACTTCCACAGTTTTCAGATAATGATGATAATAACCAGCATTTATATAGTGTTCAGAGGTTTTCAAAGCATTTTATGTGTTTTCATTTGATCCTTAGCAAGCCAATGAAGTCAGTATTATCACCCTCAATTTATGGATGAGGAAACTGAGGCTGAACATGGTTAAATTACTTGCCCAGAACTATGTATCTTATAAGAAACTGAGTCAAGATTTCAATTTAGGTATTCGTGATCCCCAAGCCACATTGAATTGACCACACTAGTGGTATCAAACTCAAATAGAAACAAGCTAGGTCACATATTGACTTCAAAAACCACATATTAACATCATCACTATTATATTATATTTTATTGTGTTAATAATTTTCCAATTATATTTTAATCCAATTCTGGCACCTCTTAGAAATTTTGTGGATGAATGTTGGTGTTTAATGCCTCTTCATTATCCCACCTAGTAGCCATCCAAGACTGGATTTCTTGAATAGAATTAAATAGAATCAAAGAGAAAATAAAATAATTCTGCCTTTTCTCTTATATCCATCTTTATTCCATCTACTCCAGACTTTAGCCCTATCCCTTGGAGACAGTATAGTAAAGGAGAAAGAATGTGCAACTTCACATTAGATGAACTTGGCTTTGAATTCCACCTCTGCCAATTACTACCAATGCAACCCTCTGCAAGAAAGTCACTTAACCTCTCTGACCCTCCATTTTCTCATCTGTAAAAGGAAGAGGTTGGAGTAGATGACTTCTAAGGTCTCTTTCAGCTTTAAATCTATGTGGCCATGAACCAGCATATAGGAATGGGACATTTGACAGCCTATAATGACCTACCTCTCTACTCAGGGAAGGGAGTAGTGTTTCATCATTAATCCTTCAGGACTCATAGCAGTTACACATTCTTACCAAAACATGAAACTCTTGAATTGGTGTTCAGGTTTCCATCCCTGTTTCTGTCTTCTATATATGTCTTTTTTATTATAGTAGCCAAGAAGGAAAGATGATTAGCACCTGAACAAGACTGGTGACACAAGGGGTGGAATGGAAAAAATGCTCAAAGAAATACAATATAGATAGCATGAAGCCTCAGACTGAATCCCTCTTCTGACACTTAATATAGAGGTGACTATAGGCCAGTCACTTATACTCTCCCTCAGTCTATTTGCTCCTTTGGAAAATTGAGACAATAATAAAGTTTGGACTACCATTTGCCTTACAGGGATATTGTGAAGAAAGTGCTTTGTACACCATAAAAAGCTATGGAAATGTGAGTCTTATTAGTAAAGCCTGAGCCGTAAGAAGTATAGGAGGAAAGTGTCTGCCCAGGACCTAAAATCCTTCCATCAAAACTGAGAACTGAAGAAGCAGATTTCTATGGGCCGAATGAGATACCAGAAACAACAGACTTAGCAGAAGAATTAGATAGCAAAAAGACTAGAATTAGACAAAGAAAGAGTGGAGGCAAAGTGGTAATTAGCTCTTCTGACCAGGGTTAAATTTCTCACCACACAATGGCTGGCACATAGTAGAATAAATGCTCTTTGGATAATTAACTCATTTTATCCCTTATGGAAGTGATGGCGAACCTGTAGCACAGGTGCCAAAGATGACACACAGAGAGCTCTCTGTGACCACATGGCTGCTCTTATCCCCTCTTAAGACCCCCCCAGAGTTTGTTACTAGAAACACAGAGGGACTTAGGCAGAGTTGCTCCCTTCCCCTTTTCCACCATGCCTGATGACATTTTTTCACATCTCTTTCTCCTCTGCCTAGCAGCCAATGAGAATACACAGCAGGTAATTTGGGCAGCTCACAAGTGGCAGAGCTGGAGGGGAGTGTAGTGCTCAGGCCACTCTCCTCCCCCTCCTCACCTGCATTGAGGACATTCCTCACTTCATCCACCCCTCTGCCCAGGAGCCTAATGGGAGCCTTTCTTGCTTCCCCTGTGTGGGCTAAGGGAGGGAGCATGGCATGTGGTCTCTGGAGGGGTGCAGGGCCTGGCACTAGATCTCTAAAAGGTTTGCCATCACTCCCTTATGGTATCACCTCTCTATCCAATTCAAAGCTCCTTTTAAAATAGTTGAGTAGGTTTTAGGGTAGAGAAATGGGAAGGAGAATGAAGTATGACCTAACTGACTAGCTAGGAAATGAGGGGACCCTGAAAATCAAGGGCAGATAATAGCAACCAGAACCCAGAAGATGACAGTTGGATCCTAAGGAGAAATAACAATAATAGCTACCATGAATGCAGGACATCCCAAGAGTGTTAGTGAAGTTTCAAACTCATTAATTACATTTTTAGGTCTCTATTTTAATGTTCTCAAAGCCCTTTGCATGTGTTATCTATTTTGATCTTCACAACACTGTAAGATATGTATTATTATTACTCCTGCTTTACAACTGAGGAAAGTGAGACTGAGAGATAAAGTGCTGATCACACAGATCAGAAATTGTCAGAGACAGGATTTGAACTGTTGTCCTACTTCCAAGTCCAATATTGTAGAACTACTATGTCATCTAGCTGTCTAAAAAAGAAAAGGTAAGTAAAAGATTCTGAGGAAGTGGTAGTGGACCCTGAAATTTCCCATCAAGCCTTCAAGGCACCAAAAGCTTTTAGGAGGAATGGCAGAATTTACTCAGTCTGTTCCAGAGTAAAGAACTGAGGTTCTAGGGATAAAAGCAGACTTCAGTTCCAAATCAGATAGAAATGTTGTGGGAGGAAATTCAACCCAGTTCAGGTGGGCTGACTCACCTAAGGAAACACAGGCTCACAGCAGATCTTATAAAATAGAGAAATGTATTAGGAGAAAAGGTTAAATGGTGGGGAGGCAGAGTGAAGATGGAAACTATCTTGATGGGGGAGATAAAAGATTTCTGCTTATATACCTTTACAGACATAGATGGCTACGTGACATGTGAGGTCACAGAAAAATGGAAGGGAGGGGTAGTAGTCTGAGGTTTTTGAGTAATGTCTGTCAATGACATATCTGTATGAGGAACCTTGATGTCTGGAATGTAAGCAATAGGTACACATCCATGTGAGGAACTCAGATTGTAAATATATGGGGCACATATGCCATCTTTGCTCCTTCAAGAATTCAGTGTTTACATAGCTGTCCTCTGAAAGCACCCGGATTGGCATCCTCCCACTACATCACCTTCCTCAGGTCAGGGACCCAGCTGATTCTCATGTATCCCTTAGAATCTGTGGTCTCTAGCTTTACTTAGGGATACCATGCCCCAGTGCTACTTAATAATTCAAACTACCTAGAAACAAAATGAGATGCTTTGTTAGGGAGTGATGATTGTCCCATTACTGGAGGTGTCCAAGCAGAGGATAAATAACTATTTGTCTTTGTTCCTATACAGAAAAATGAGCAGAGCCTTTGCATAACTGAACTCGGAGTTCTATGGATGCATTTTTTAAGAAACTGTCCATGTATAGAGGGGTCTTCCTCTTCAGGGTAGAGATTGTTTTTGTGTTCTTACCTTTCTTCATACACCCAGAGCTTAGCACCGTGCCTTGTATCAACCTGGAAAAACACAAAACCACCAAAATAGTTACAAAGAACATGTCTTTAATCAGGACAAGAGAGATAATACTCTCATGGTCAACATACACACACACACACACACACACACACACACACACACACACACACACACCAATTTTACAATAAACTAAACTTTGAGACTCTAGAAACAAATGTCTCTGGGAAAACACAACACAAATAGGAATTTCTATCAAACTGAAGAATTTAGGGTCTTATATACACTTTGGGGAGTATAGGAAAGGAAAAGCAACTGTTTGACTTACATGGAAGATAGAGAAAGAGGAGTTGTAAGGTGGGCAACTCACAGACGGCAGAACTGGAGGAAAGCAGGGAATGTAGTGCTTGAGCTACTCCCCTCCCCCTCTTCACCTGCACTAAGGACATTTTTTTCACTTCACCTGCCCATCTGCCTAACAGCCCAATGGAAGTGTTTTCTCTCTCCCCTGTGTGGGGTAAGGGAGGGTGGGGGCATGCCTGGCACTTGGGGGCAGGCACAGTACAAGGTCTCAGGAGGGGTGGGACACAGCACATGGTCTCTAAAATGTTCACCATCACTAGTCTAGGAGTTACTTGTAAGCAAATTCTCATGGAACAAAAGTAACTTTGGGGTTTCATAAAACAAAGTTTGTCACTTATATAGAGCAAGTATTTTTTAAATGCTTATAGATTGACCAATTGTCTGACACTGATTTCTTCATCTCAGAATATTTGTTTTTATTCAAGGTTCATTTCAGGGTCTATCTTCTTCATTAAGAAATATTCCCTTCCCCCTCCCCCCTTTCTTAGTGTTCTCTCCTGTCTTAAATTACCTTGGGTTTACCTATCTGTGAAAGTGTTATCACTATCCTCCCAAATGTAAATATCTTGGGAGGGGTATTTTTGTCTTTTTATCCCCAATGCCTGGGGCAATATCTTGTACCTCTTACATTCTTAATAAGTGTGTGCCAAATTATCCAGCCATTTGGTAATGACCAGTTTAGCTCAGCTTGGTGAGGTCACAACCTCCCAAGACCAAAACATTGCACTTCTAGATAGCTATAATTATTAGCAAATTACATTTTTCCTTCTCCATAATCAAAATCTATCTCTTGACACCTAGTTCTACCTTCTAAGCCAAAAAGATAAATTTAATGCCCTGGAGGTAGACACACAGATTTAATTTGTTAACCCCATACTTGAAGATTTTTCCTCCTTGGTAGGACTTACTCAAGCTTCTAATTATCTCACTTCTCCATAAGAGAAGCTAATGTCCATTGGAGAGCTTTAATGATGGAGTAGGCAAGCCTACATGATTAATAAAAAAAAGAAACATTTTATGGGAAGCAAAAATATTCTTCCTTATTCCCTCTAATGTTCTAACTCAGGATTATAGATTTTTAGAACCGGAATGGACCTTAAAGATCATCTAATCCAAGCCCAGCCAAGGTCCAGGAAGGCAAAGTAACTAGTCCAACATCACATAGATAATAAGATTCTGAGATAGGATTTGAATTCAGGTTTTCCACTCTTGAACTCCCTGCAAGATACTAACTCTCATAGGAAAATTAGATCACATCTATTGTATTTTAAGGTATGCCACTCTGATAGGCATTCCATTGTCAAATGTTATCAAGTGATTGGTTGTCAATAAGCAATTTTGTAAACAATATCTACATAATGTGTTGAGTCTTCAGTAACAAGAATAATGGCATGTTAAATATTGGACAGCAAACTACATCCAAGATGGTTTCTGCCTCCTAATCCATAGTGAAGATCACATATTGATTCTTTTTTGCTATTTTAAGATGTGCTAGATAATCTAGCTGGTATTTTCATCTCCAGGGTGCAGAGGTAATAGCAGTTCTCTTTATGGGTATGTGAACTATTGACTAAATTACACTGTAATTACTATGTAGAATTGGGGTAATTACATAGCAATTACCCTATCATTATCTGATTTTTGTGTCTGGTTTATAAACTGCAGTGAAGGTTACATGGTAATTAATATGGGTCTTCCTAATGTAATGTAGTTATTATCATTACTTCATTAGCATATCACCAATCACATATAGCACAGTTTTCACAATAGCAATCAGTATTTAAACCAACTTTAGGAACTAGGAGTCTGACTCACATCTGAAATAACTCAAGTAACTAGAATAAAGGCATCTTTGAATTGATTAAAATCAACCAAACAATTTTCCAATGTGAACTTAATTGCCTAGTATTTTGTTTCCCTTACCAGATAAGTGACACTATTTTCCTCATTGTTCCATGAATAAATACTCCTCTCCACTTGGGGCATTTTCTCTATCTGATCTCCATGATGGGAATGACCTCATCTCTCCTCATCCCTGCCCACTGCCTTTCTTGACTCCCTTTAAATCCTAAGAAAAATTCCATCTTCTACAAGAAAGCTTTCCCAAACCCTCTTAACTTTAGTGCTTTCTCTTCATTATTTCTTACAACAGGATTCAAAAAATCACATTCACAATTATAAGAAAGGAAAGGCTTGGTTAAGTAGGAATTGACTTGAAAAAGGTCCAGAGATTTTAGTGGACTTAACTTAGTCAATAATGTGATACAGCAACCAAAAAATATACAGTCTCAGCCTACATTAAGAAAAGGCTGAGCTTCTAGAAGCAAGAAGGTCATTGTCTCCACTGAACTCTCCCTTGGTTAGCCTATAGTTAAAGTACTGTTTTCAATTTTGAGCACTAAAGTTTAGGAAAGTCATCGATAAAATGAAGTCTTCAGAAGAGAATAACTACAACAATAGCAAATTAATAATAGTAATTATAACTTTAAGTCACTTCTATGACTTTAAAGATATTTTTTGCTAATCAATGAATATTTATTAAATATCTACTACATGCCAGACACTATGGTAAGCCCTGGAGAAGAAAGGAAGGAAAGAAGGAAGGGAGGGAGGAAGGGAACAGGAAAGGAAGCTCAGTGGACAGAGTCAGGCCTGGCATCAGGAAGAACTGGGTTCAAATATGGCCTCAGACTTCCTAGCTTTGAAACCCAGGGCAAGTCACTTAACCCTAATTGCCTAGCATTTATAGACCTTCTGCCTTGGAATTGATTGATTCCAAGAAGGAAGATAAGGGTTTTTAAAAAATCTAGACCATTGTGGAGGTGAGAAGGGAGTGCATCATTTATATCCACTGGAATTGCTTGTTGGCTGGGGGGGGGGGGGGGGAGAAAAGAAAATGAATCATGGGGATATGGAAACAATTTTTTTTTTTTTAATGAGCAAATAAAAATTTTTAAAAAGAAAAAAGAAAAGAATGTGAACCCCTGGAGGAACTAGTTAGCTCAGTAGATAGAAACTTGGGCCTGGAGTCAGGAAGAAGGTGTCAGGAAAAACCTGATTCAGATATGACCTAGGACTCTATTCTTATCTGTGAGATCCTGGACAAGTCACTTAACCCTAAGTGCCTAGCATTTATAGATCTATCTTGGAATCAGTTCCAAGAAGGAGGATAAGGGTTTAAAAAAAAAAAGACTGTAAACTGCTTAAGGGCCAGGAATTTTTTTTTTCTTTCAGTATCCAACATAGGACTTAATTCATTGTAGACACTTATAAATGCTTTTTTTAATTGATTAATTGATTCCTAATCCTGACGTTTATTTCTCTCCTATCAATATATATAATTTATCCCATGCTCCTTAGAAGCTTATGGTTAACAATTTCCCCACTCCTCAGCATATCAATCCTTCGAATTAATCAAGGAATGTGTTGAGGGGGTTTAGGGGGTCGAGGAGGAGGGAGGGAGGAGAAGAGGAGGAGGTAGCGTGGCAGAGGTGGTGATTTACGAATTATTTCTGAACACAAGGACTAGTCTTCCAGCTAATCAGATAAAAATAGGGCCCGCGAAGCTCTTTTTCATATCCCTTCCCGGCACGCACCAGTATATTATTAAACGTTCCCGATCCCCTGACGCTGTGAGCGAAAGCATTGCCGCCCACTTCCATTCTGTTTGTTTTCAACGCTGTCTGAAAGAGAGCTGTCTAACCTGGTGGCTCTCAAAAGGGTGTGTGGGAAATGGTACGTTGCTTTATATTAAGCTCCTTCTCCCTAGCAAATCATCATTGTTGTAATGGCAAAACAATTAGGAGAGCTGCGACAGCGCCTTGATTAATAAGATCTCCCACGTCCCAGTCTAGCAAGGATTTATGCCTGTTTGCGGGAACCAGGCAAAGATTTCGATTTCAAATATGGCGGCTGGGTTGTCTCAAACTCTGTGTATGTTTATGTATGTGTAGGCATATTTGTGTGCATATATGCGTATATGAATAGACGCATCACTTAGCTATGGGTTGGTTTTTTTTAAAGAAACTTATAAATCAAAAGCATAATTAGGTGGGTTTTATGCATCATTTCTTCACCACTTTGCAGATCTGTGGGTAGACATAACTAGGCTGTTAATGAGTTTATTACAAGAATATTCATTCCGTTTCGTCACCAGTGAGGATCAGGCACATGGAAAGTCACTGATCCAACAAGCAGGCAGGGAGTCTATAATCCTCCGGGAAGTGAATGCCTTGCTTGCACTTCATGACTTTAGCAGGGGCAGTGGGGACTCTATTTGGAAAAACTCTCAGCCACACTACTACCCCACTATGCACTCCAAAGCTCCTTTAAGAAGGAATGTGGTTGATGTACTTTGCCATACAAATATTTGCAAGCAATGCTAAATGTAAACCTCTCTGAATGGCTGCTTGTTTGTTGTCTCTGTGGTGATGCTCTGTTTTCTGTGCTTTGTCAGGCTCTCATCTGGCTCTAAAATGACCCAGGGTATTAGCAGGATATTTTCTAGGAAGAAGGGTTTAGTATCTCCACCCTGAATTTCTTTTTGTGGCCTCCAATGCATCATGTTTAATTAATGGAAAACCCTTTGGGTTTAGGACCTAATCTTTCTTATGGCAGTTTTACTTATCCCCTTTTTCCTAAGTGACACTGCTCTGCCTTTTCTGAAATCTTTTGAAATCGAACTCTCCCTGACTGGAAATTTTCATCACCTACTTGGTCTTGTTAATCTGTATCTGCCTGCCTGTGACATCAGAGATGAGAAACCAGTCACACATGCCTGATTGGGACCAGCCCCACCTATAAAACACTTGGTTTGTGCTACCATGTGGCTCTTACCATAATCTGTGGAGCAACTCTAGGAGAAATTACAATAGAGCTTCTGATGATGTACCAGCTCTTGGAGACAGCCTTTAAATGAATCAGGTATGAACTCTATCCTGCCTCCCACCACCAAAGGTATTCTGGGAAATGTTTAATTACGAGCTCTCAGAAGGGGAAAATATGTATAGAGGCAACTATTGAGTTTAAGCTACATCATTAACATTTTCTCCATCACTTTAAGACTAGACAATCAACAAAACAATAAATCAAGCCTCCATTTGTAGTGTTTGCCAATTTCTGAGGTATAAATGCTCACCCTGATCATCATAAGTGCCTTACGTTCCTGCTGCCTTGCATATGCCCCTGTATCTAAGTCTCTGAGACCCCTCCATGATCCAACAATGAGTTACCTTATTTACATAACATGCAAATAATCCAAAGAGAAAAATAAAATTTTAAGTGTCATAGGAATATAAATCTAGAGCCAGAAAGGACCTCAAAGACTGTGCAGTCTAAGCCTCCCATTTTATGAATAAGGAACCCAAGATCCAAGAATATGGAATAACTTACCTAAAATCATACAGGGAATTAAGTATCAAGGGTGGTATTTGAACTGGGATCTCTGTTATTAGAGCTACTATTCTTTCCATTGTACCTGAGAAATGGCTCCCTATAAAACCAGTGTTTTTATTAAGATTGTTCTTACTTGTGGTCTTTAGCCATCAAATGCTCATAGTTTTAATCATATATTCTCCAAGATGGAAGAAACTTTAGAAGTCATCAGTTTGAACTTCTACCTAACACAAAGATGATTTGTGACTGCAGTTCCTATGGCTTTTGTTCAATTCAATTCAATTTATCCAGTTTCCTTACACTACCTTAAAGTCATTTTCCTAAAGCAGTGGTTCTCAGACATTTTGTTCTTAGGACCCCTTCACACTCTTAAAAAAAATGTTGAGGATCTCAAAGATTTTGAGTTTATATGAGTTGTATCTACTGATAGTCACGATTTTAGCTATTAAGACATCTTCAATCCTTATTTTAAAAGATTTTTACTTTATAGACCCTCTGACATGGTCTCGGGGATCCCAAACGAGCCCTGAACTACATTTTGAGAACTATTGTCCTAAAGCACAAATCTGACTACTCCATTCCCCTACTTAATAGGATCCAGTGGCTTTTCTGTCACTGCTGATATTAAACCCAAACTCCTCAGGCTGATTTTTACCACTCCCATCTGGTCTCCACTTACATTTTCAGTCTTGTTTCACATTGCTCCCCTTCACATATTCTCTGCTCCAATCAAACTGGCCTGGTACTTGTTCCCATTATTATAAATAAAAATTAATTGGAGGCTTTATACTAAAATTATAAGCATTTCTTAGTAAAGAAAAAGAAAGAAATAAGATTTCCAGACTTTCTAACTTAAATAGGATCCAGTCTCAGATTCTAGTCCTGCAAACCACACCACTTGCCAGAGATTGCAAGCCAGATAAAAAGCTGCCAGGATGGATCAGAGAGAATCAGATCAGAAACCAGTATGGAAGCAAAGAGAGTGACTGAGCTTCCCTCACTGGCTTTTCAAATGTAAGGTCCTCCCCCTGGATCCTTCTACTTGCCAACAGCTTTCACAAGTCATGCCATCTGGCCTCCATGGTGAAATCACCCCAGGCAATTAGGCTTTTAGACCATCAGACTCATGACTCTGTGACTCCTCTGTCCATCCACTGGTGTTAGTCTTCCAGTATTGAGGTCCCCAAGATATTTAATTCACACACCATGTTCTGGAACTCAACTTCATGCCTCTGTTTATATTCTCCATATCTGGAGTGTATTCCCTCCTTTCCTTCACATGTGATGTCTTCTTTCAAAGCTCACATGGAATTTTTCAAAGGCCTTCTCTGATCCCTTCAATCATTATCAATCAACCAAGAACTTATGAAATGTCTACTATGACAACATGTGGTAGGGACTGGGTATATAAGCACTAAGAATAAAATAATCCCTATTCAAAAGGAGCTTACACTCTAGTGGAAAAGAGAGCAAGTACAAAGGTAAAGTACATATAGATAAAATATAAAGTTAATGAATATAAGGTACCTTGGGAGGATGAGTATTAGCAGTTGGGGGATCAGGAAAGGTTTCATGTAAAAGGTGGTGGTTTTGCTGCATCTTAAAAGAAAAGAGTTGTGTCAGATGAAGTAGGAAGGAAGCAGGAGTACTTTTTGAGTATAGAAGGCAGACTTCTCTTTGCCTTTGTAATAAAGGCAACAAGATAAGATAATGAGTGTCGTGTACAAGGAACAGAAAGAAGACTTTACATTTTGGATCTAAATTTGATTAGATTGCCAAGTACAGAAAGGCAAATAATGTCCAATGAGGATGAAAACATAGGTTGGGGTCTGGTGGTGAAGGATTTTGATCCTAAAGGTAAAAGGGAATTACCAGAGTTAATTAAGTTGAAGAGTGAAGAAAATCTAATCAGCACTTAACTTTGGCAGCAGTATGAAGGATGGAATAAGAGTGGTGAGAAATGTAAAGCAAGGAGACAAATTAGGAGGCTAGTGCAAGCAAGAGCTAATAAGCTGTAGCTATTTAACTGGAGAGAATGGGTCAAACATGAGGGATGCTGTGAAGTAAAAATGGAAAAATCTGGCAACTAATTAGATATATAGGGGCTAGGGAAAATGAGGAGTCAAGAATAATATCAAGGTTACAAACCTGGATGACTGGAAGGAAGGTGATACTTTCTACAGAAATAGTGAGGTTTCAAATGGAAAAAGTTGGAGAGAAAAATAATGAGTTCAGTTTTGGGCCTGAGTTGATATGTCAGATGTCTGGTAGGCAATCAGAGGTATGAAAATGAAACTTAAGGAAAATATTGGGGCTAGATGTGTAGTACGAAGAGTTATCTGAATAAATGTGGTAGTTGTACTTATCCATGGGAGTAAATAAAATTAACAAGAAAGTGAAGGTAAGAGAAAAGAGAAGAGGGTCTAGAACTTTGGAAATACTCCACTGTTAGAAAGTGTGATATGATGAGCCAGCAAAAGAAAAGAAGGATGACACAGGTAGGAGAACCAGAAGAGAGCAATGAAATAAAATCCTAGAAAAGGAAAAAGAGAATCTGGGAGCATAGATGGTAGTCATCAGATTCAAATTGTAGTAAGCAGAGACTTCTTGTTGCAAAATGATTCTGCAAAATGATTGGCAGGATGATTGGCAGGGACATATGACACAGAATCACATTAGAGCGGGGGAGTCAAGATTCCAAGGTTTGTGTGGTCCCAACTGAAACCAAACTTCTGGGGGAAGTTTGGAAGTAGCTGTGATTTCCATCTTTCTATAAGCTTGATGGCCCTTTTTGGAGATACCAGCTTTGGAGGAAAAAACCTGCTTGAACTGGCTGCAGGCAGCTAAACAGAAGACCAAAGAAGAATCATCCCTTCTCTGCTGGACCTAGTTTGGACTTTACCTCTGAGATCTTGGTGAATTTACTGGGCTCTGTTCTGTGAGGTTCTGTTTGGGAGGAACTTAATTTATTTAACCTAGATAAATTATCCATTAGGATAGTATTAAAGGAATTTAGGTTGGGGGATAAGATTAAGAACTTTTCCTTCTCCTTTGTTACCCTCCTTCCTCTCCCATTCCCATCAATAAACTTAAAATATTTAGATGTTTCCCTCATGTCTCTTTCCCTTAAACAATCCCATAATAATAAAATGCAACCAACAGATTAAGAATGAAGATTGAGAAATGACAATCAGATATGGCAATTAAGAAATAACTAAGAGGTAACTTTGGAGAACACAGTTGGAATTGAGTAGTGTGACCATAAACCATATTCCAGAGAATTAAAGAGAGTGAAAGGTGAGAAAATGGAGACATTGAAGGAGGAGACACAAAGAACAGTGACAATGGTATGAGAGGATAGTAGGGTTTAAGTAAAGGTCTTTTAAAGATAGGAGCCTTGGGCATGACTGAAGACAATAGGGAAGGAACCAGCAGCTAAAGAAAATATGAAAATTCAAGAAGTGGGAAAGGGCAACCTGTAGTTAAAGAAAGGAGAAAAAAAAATCAAGAAATAGAGAAGTTGCAGTCTCCTGAAGAAAACTGGCCTTGACAAGGAAAAGGATTATATCAGTGTCAAAGCCTGGGAAATGATGAGAAATTAAAGGATGTTAAGAGGGGTTTAGTAAAGAGAATGGGAGAAGATAGAACTCATATCAAATGGCCTCAATTTTCTCAATAAAGTAGGTGAGATGAGAACCCAACAGAGAGACAGATAGACAGAGAATATGGGAGAATTGAAAAGGGAAGAAGTTTAGAATAACTTCTGTAGAGAATGGAAAATAGGAATGGAAAATAATCAATTAGGGAAGAATAAAAGGAATACCTCACTGCAGTGAAGACCCAAATGAAATTAGACAACATGAAAATATAATATATCTAATTATCAAGATTGTGTGACTTCATCCAGTTCTGTTCAGCAGCCTGTGAGCATGAGCAGAAAAGGCAGGTGGCAAGAATTATCCTAAAATAAAGTCTGGTAAGAGATGAGCAGATATAGGCCAAAGCAACAAGAGGCTCGAGAGCAGAACACAACATAGAATTGAAATTAACTAAAAGATTAAGATTAAAAGGAGAAGAAAGTGGTCAGGGTAACCCTAATGAATATTGATAAATAAAAATACTGAGAGGTGGAAGGATTGGACATATCAATGACAATAAACAATTGATCATTATACCTCTTGTAGTTGCTTTATATAATTTTTATAGCTTTGCATTTACTTGCTTTTGTATACACTGTATCCTCCCAGTAAAATATAAGTTCCTTGAGGATGAGAACTTTTACAATTTTATATTTGTATCCCCAGAACCTAACATGATACTTCAATATTATACATGTTTTGAGGGCAACTAGGTGGCTTAGTAGATTAAAGCCAGGTCTAAAGGCAGGAGGTCCTGGATTCAGATTTGACCTCATATACTATTTGTGTGACCCTGGGCAGATCACTTATCCCGCTTTGCCTAATCCTTACCATTTTTCTGCCTTGGAACTAATACACAGTATTGATTCTAAGACAGAAGGTAAAGGTTTTTTAAAAATACTGTCAGGTATTTTTAAATGTTTCTTGAATAGAAGTAAACTAGATTATTCTGATCACCTAAATTCAGTATCATTAAGTAGGGAGAGCACTCCATTTGGAGTCAAGGGACCTGAGAATAAATACTAGCTCTAAAACTTATTGGCTATGTGACTTTAGACATTTCACTTCTTATTGAGTTTCCTTGTCCATAATTTAGGGAGAATATCATTTACCCTGTATATTTAATAGTGTTGTGAGAAAAGTGTTTGGTCACCTTTAAAGTACTATGGAAATAAAAGTTTTTATTTTCTTCTCTATGTATCTCTGCCCTCGGTTTATCTTTCTCATTTTCTCATCTTCATGATCTCTTCCATGCATTTCCCACCTACTGATGCCCTCAATTTATCTGTATAGCATGCATGCCCAGGTCTACATGACTATGAAGTAATAGGGCTGATTTTGGTAAATCACTTACAGAACTATGTCTCATTATTTTTTAGCTCCGTGAAGCTATATGAAAACAGTTGTCTCCAGTCTACTATTTGACACAGATATCCCCAAACATATGTCCAGAGAAATATGTAACACAGAACTAAGAATAACCACCTAAGCATCAAACAGTGGCCACAACACCTCAGTTGAAAGGCTTCAAGCTGATGATGAGTACCACACCTTGACCTTTATGATAAAATACAAACTTTTCAGCTTGGTATCTAGTCTTTCAAATCTGCCTCTGGGTCACCTTTTGAGTTTTCTTCTGGAAAAATTGGTCAATTCCATGTTCTCTGAATTCATTCATCCATATCCTTCCTCCATGTCTCCTCTCTGCCTGAAACACATTCTCTCCTCACCTCTACATCTTAGAATACTCAACATCCTTCAAGGCTTAGCCCATGTACCACAGCATAGGACTCATGTGTTCCCAGTCCTCCTAGATGTTGGTGCTTCCTCCTTCCTCCTCAAATGATCACATATATGTTTGCTAACATGAATATGCTTATTATATCCTGAGTAAAATGTATGTTCCTTGACAGTAGGGATTGTTCTTGTTTTTACCTTTCCTATCTCCAGGGCCTTACACAATGCTTTATACACATAGGAGGCCTTCTGGATTAAAATGGATTGGACTGAATTGGGCTGGGTTGTAAAATCAGTGATCCTATACTGGGACTTCTCACTCCTCCTCCATGGTTAGAACTCAATAGAAATATTGATTCTACATTTTAGATCATCTCCAATTTCTGTTGTCCATAGTTGGTTTGTACAAAGTTGTTTGCCTATTAAAACTCCCTCTAGACTGTGAGTTTCTTGAGCACAAGGACTGTTCTTTGTCCTTTCTTTGTATTCTCGGTACTTAGCACAGGGTCTGGCATAATATTTTTATGTACTCTCAAATTAACCATATAACCTGCATACCCAGTACTGCTTGGATTTTAATTATTAGGGCTGATTTTGGTGAACTACTTAATAAATGGTAGATAACAGACTGACTAACCTTTAATAATTCAGTATATGCTGAAAGTACTCCACCCTGAAGACTTTGTTGCTAATGTGAGGCCCCCAGAAGATGGAGTACTGGATTTGGAATTAAAAGGACTTAAGTTGAATTCAACCCTAAACATTGGCTGTGTAACCCAGAGCAAATCACAAACTTTCTCAGCCTCCTTTCCCCATTTGTAAAAGTGGGAATTAGGTTAGCACCTACATCATAAAGTTATTGTGAAGATTGATAAAATATGTACAACACTCTGAAAACCATAAAAGACTATGACTATACTAGGTATTATTATTAAGTTTAACATACTCCTATTTTTTTTTAATTTCCAAACATTTATTAGGCACCATTTATAAGAAACCCCATACTTAAAAATGGAGTTTCAAAAAAAAAAAAAAGAAACTGTTCTAATTTCCATCCTTAAGGATTTTTGAAGCTAAGAGAGGAATTTCTATGTTTTTTAATTCAGAAAGCATTTGTTACTATTTGTAGTTGTTGGATTTTCACAAGAATCAAAAGTCTATTTAACATAAAAGAAATACTTCCTAATATTAATTTTTAAAAAGGGGGAAGAAAGAAGGAAGAAAGGAAAGGGATAATAAAAGACACTTCAGAGTGGATTATTTTTTCCTCATAAAATCACATTTTTAATTGTACAAAGTACCTTCCCTTCTCCCTTGTTTGAGTATTAACCACTTTGCCTGTGGTTATAACGGGTTTGACTTTGTATGTCTTTTTTCTCACCTACCTACATATCCATGTCCTTGGGGGCGAGTATGAAGTGACTTGTTATTGGGAAAGAGACCCTCTTGAGGACATGGGAAAGCAGGTTAATGAATCTTGAGAAGGGAACTGTGAAATCCTTGGAGAGTCAGCTAACCCAAAGGAACCTGGAGGGGATGGTGGGGGATGGTTCTGATTTCATATAGAGCCTCTGCATAGATGTTGAAGAATTACTAAACCTAATTGCTTTGTTCTTCTTTGCTTGTCTCAGCTACTTCCCATGGTTCAGGCAAGACTTCTTTGTTTCAGAAATTACTTGAATTATCTAAAGGAATGAAATCACATGAATTAAAATATGTACCTTCCTTGTTAAATGTGGCATAAAGATCATTAAAAGAAAATTCTTAATGCCAGAGCCAGGAAGGAGGTATTCCTTGACTAAGTTCACAGTCACAGAATATCAAAGTAGGAAGGAAACTCAGAAGTCATCTGACATCATGTACTGGAACATGTACTTGAACAGAAATGTCTTCTAATCAATTAATCATTCAAAATGCATTTATTATAGAATCAGACACTTGAGATACAAAGGCAAAAATGATTGGTGATTCCTTCTCCAGGGCCACCATTTGAGCAATTACCCAGCCATGCTGCTTCTTCTTACTAATGCCAATATTCACATTCTGGACCTCTTCTCACCTGCTGCCTTGCCACCCATGCTGGGGTCTTTCCCAACCCCTTTTCCAGATGCCTTATATGTATTGTTCTCTCCACCCCACACCCCAATCATTAAAAGGTAAATTTCTTGAACATAGCAATTATCTTCCCTGTCTCTTTCTCTCTGTCTGTCTGTCTTTCTGTCTCTCTCTTTCTCCCTTTCTCTCTCTGTCTGTCTCTTTCTCTGTGTGTGTGTGTGTGTGTCTCTCTCCTTCTCTGCCTCTCTCTTTGTCTCTCTCTCTCTCTCCTTCCCTTTCTCTCTCTCTCTCTGTCTCCATTTCTGTCTCTGTCTCCCCCCCTCCCCATGTCTCTTTCTCTCAATTTCTCTGTCTCTTTCTCTGTCTGTCTGTTTGTCTCCCTTTCCCCTTGGCTTGTAGCCATACAGTATTATCAAAAGAATATCAAAATATGAAAAAAAGTTTATTACTTTCTTGTTGAATAGTTGGGTTTTGAAAACAAGGGTTAATGATAATCACATTAGAAAAGAACATTAATGAAGCATTTAAAAATACAAATAAGAGAGCAAAAGAAAATGTAGAATGAGACTTAGGAAATCAAAAAGTGTTGGAACTACCATGTTAAATTTGAAATACATATATTTTAAAAGCTGTATGTAATGGAGATTCACAACTTCTTATATAGTCCTTTTTCTGTTCTTTGAATTTGGAAATGTCCATGTCTGTTAATGCTTATCAGGTTCATAGTTTAATAAAAGAAATTTTTTAAAAGAATATTGATATAAAAATAAGATGCATCTTTGTTTCAAGGAGAGGCCTAGGTTCATTAAAAGCCCTCAACTATCCCAAAGATTGTTCTGCTCCTCCCATTCAATCTTGGACCCAATTCATTGTCACAGTGTCTGTCTAAAATACATGTACTGATGAACCAACACTATGGGTTCTCCATTCAACTATATATGATAGTCTGTAAAATGGAAACTCCTCTTCCATTTCTTCTTCTCCTGTGTGGATTTTTCTTTTGATAGCTGAAAGATAAAAGGATATCAAATTCTTAGGGGAAATCATGGGTTTTGTTATTGCCACAAAAAAGTGACTAAGAAAATAGCAAAAACAACTAGCCCATATGCCTATTTTCCCATCTCTAAGAAGCATTATGAGAATCTACAAATGTATCTCATATTTTAATGAAGGCAAGAAAAGAGAACAGATAGGCTTTCACAAATAATTTTCTACTGCAGGCCAAATGTTTACAGTTACGCTACTGACTGAAAGTGCAGAGAATGCAAGATCTAGCTGTGCTTATTTTGTGATGATTATAAAAATAAGCATTTGATTTTATTTGATTTGGTAGAACAAAATGCTACCTCAAAGACTTTCTTCTGACAAGGTAACTCCCATGCATCTGTCACAAGTTATATAAGAACATTTGAAAGATATGACAATAAAGGTCACTTTATTTGACAACCCTCTGATTATTAATACCAACGGAGGCATAAAAGAGGGAGACATATGTTCACCAAAGGAGTTTAGTTCCATCAGGCAAGATGTCTAGCACAGAGTCCAATGGAAGAGTGACTCTTTATGGATTTGAAAGCTTTCCAGGTGGCTCTGTTTGTGGACTACATTGTGTAGATTGCATCAAGCTTCAGAACATTACAGAATCTTCCAAATGATATCTGTAAGACCCTTGAAAAATAATAAGCACAGTTTACAATTGAATCGATCAAAAGAATTGACAAAACAGCATTTTATGAAAATAAGATGTTTTGTTTTCATCTAGCACTGGTGTTTTTTTAGATCATGTCAAGTGTTTGGTATATATTGAGGTTGCAGTCCACATAAACAGTTCATTAAACTGGGGATAATACCCCACTCATGCACTGAAGTTTTCCATAAGGGTGCTTACTGGTTTTATTCACCTCCTACTGAGACTATGTTGTTAACTTGTCTTTAGGCCAGATATGATTTGTCATATTCAACAGAAAACTGCAAATCTGATCAATGCCATCTGACACCATGAGAAAGGTGTCAATAGGGAACA
Organism: Monodelphis domestica; assembly: GCF_027887165.1. Lineage (NCBI taxonomy): Eukaryota > Metazoa > Chordata > Mammalia > Didelphimorphia > Didelphidae > Monodelphis > Monodelphis domestica. Next base: position 575,328,316 of record NC_077227.1, on the reverse strand, counting down.
GTATATGACACTTCTAACACATTGTTCCCAGTGTAATTGTAAGGGAAAAGTTGGATTGTTGAGAACAGAGACTTTTGCAAAATTCTGGGTGGAGGTTCCAAGCCAATAAGCAGAAAAAATCCCCAATATGAGTTCCAAGCTCTTTGTACCAGGGGGGACCCCAGCACAAGAATTACAGAGCTAATTACTCAATTCCCCTGCCCAAACTTCAAAGTAAGCCCATCCCAAATCTCATCACAGCTGGTGCACAAAACTAGTCCCCTTTTTGCTCTAAAGGCATGGCACAAGGGAAGGGCTCTGCAGCCAAACCAAGAGGAACTGCCATGTGCCATGTGTCCCAGATGAAAGTTGATTCTTGGAACCTGCCCACAGGTGCCAAACACTTCCTTCCTGCCAGACTACAAAGCTTAAATGTGAGCTTCTAGAGCCAGGAGTTTGGAAGTGAAAGCTATTTCAATGAACTGGACAATTTAATCCAGTAAACAAACCTCACTCACTATTAATTAAGTTCCTGAAGCCTGACCTTAAAGGCACAGAGGACTGACTTACCACATTCTAGGAAGATGTCTCTGCTTCAACTGAAAAGCAAAGTGAGTTCAAAGTTACTCATCTGCCTTTTTCACAAAAGTTCATTTACATACTAGAACTAATTTAGAAATATTAGTTTTATCAGCTGGCATTATTCCACCTGAGTTGAACCAGTTTAATCAAATGTTTCATTTGTATGGATACTTCACCACAGTACTTTCTCTCTGTCCACTAAAATCTCACTAGTGTGTTTATGCTAGAGGACCAGATTATAAGCAAAACCACCTCATAATGTACTCATTTTTCCCCTCCCCGAAATTGCTTCATCAGCTTCATGAATCTCTCTTTCAGTGTCAAACAGGTATCTGGTACCTGTTTAGTTCTCTACTCTATTCAAATTAATCTTCTCTGGAAATAGCCAAATAATATATGAAATCAGAGAAAGGGATAATTTTTTTAATTGAGAACACAAAAGATAACAAGGAATTGATTTATGTATCCAAACTTCTTGGCACCAATACCCAAATACTGCCAGCTCTCTCTATTTCCTACAGAGACTATAAGTCAAATCTCCATTGAATTTATCTATATCCCCTAAACAGCAGAAGTCTTTTCAGTTTCAAAAAGCTGACATTAGAGAGTTACATACTCAAATAATCTCGATTTAGTCATTGCTCTCTCAGTCTCTGCCTAGGCTAGTAAGTGTTGTGCTCTTCATAAACAGAGCTTCAGATCATCTCTGCCTTTTCTGTTCCTATACCATGCTAGCCTAACTCCCACCAACCAGGGCAAAGATGTCATTGTCGCCATTATTATTTGATAGAGTTCTAAAATACTAACTATAACAATGGCAAGAAAAATTAATGTAGGAAATATACATAAGCAAAAAGGAAAAGCAATTTTCATGACAAAAATATGCAATGAAGAGAAACTAGGGCATAAAGGTCCTAGCATAGTCTATTTATTAGTAAGGATAGCAGTTGCCAATAAGAGATCAATGACTCCTCAGTGACCAGAGACACACCTTACAATCAGAACAGCTTTTTTTACAGTTTATTGGTTGCATTAGGTCCAGTGACACAAACTAAACTAAGATTGTGATTGGTCTTTTAAAAAGGAAAATTCATCATGTTTAACAAGCAAGAGGGATCATCAGATTCCACAGCAACATGGAAAATACAGAATTGAGTAATGCCCTAGGGAATGCTCTATCACAGAATCTTACCGATACTAGAGAGACCCTGTCCTAGGCAAACTATCTCCTAACCAAGCTGACTCATTTACCACGCATCTTCCTCATCTCCCACAAGAGGCAGAATCAGATTGCAGTCTAAAGATCTGGATGCACAAACTGTTCCAAACTGTACTTTTAAGGCCTATCCTATTCCATTCAAATGCAATCCATAGAGATTAGTTTGAGTGATTAACTAAAAGGTTTTAACAATTAATCAGTAATCAATAACCAATTTCACATATTTTGAAAGTGACATGACAGTTTACATACATAATTCTAAATATGAGACTAAAAATAAAGCAATTCATAAATTCATTAGCATAAGATAGGAAATAAACCCACAAAGAGTTCATTTTGAAAAGATTATTATCCTTTCTCTATGCTACCAATAAAAGCTAGCAGGAAAAGATAGAAAAGAAAATCCTGAAGTAATTATGGGATGTAAAATATTTGAGATTTCTACCATTATATACCCAGCATTATTCAAATATAGCCATTTTTCTGAAAATAAAAGGAAGATAACATAAGAGCTTAATTCTTTGTGGCTGAATCATACCAATATAATAAAAATGACAATATTTCCAAAATTAATTTACAGATTTAGTGATATTTCAATCTAACTAATAAAGGAGCTATTTTATAGATCTAAATAAAAGAGTAACAAAATTTTATCAAAAGAACAAAAGGAGAGCAACTGGGTGGCTCAGTGAATTGAGAGTCAGACCTAAAGATGGGAGGTCCGAGGTTCAACTCTGGCCTCATATTCTTCCTAGCTGTGTGACCCTGGGCAAGTCACTTAACCCCCATTGCCTAGCCTTTACCACTCTTCTGCCTTGGAGCCAATACACGGTAAAGACAGAAGGTAAGAGTTTTAAAAAAAAGAACAAAAGGTCAAGAATCTGAAGGGAAATCATGAAAATGGTTAGATTAATAGGGGCTTACTAGTACCAGATTTCAAACTCTGAATCACAGATTTCCCAACTGTCTCTAAACTACCTCTATTCCCCTTATTACTGCCCAACCCAAACTTCATAGTTCTCACCTGAGATACTATATAGCATTTGCCAGTTTTAAACCCTCCATTTTGAAACTTTCCCCGTCTTGGCTTCTAAGATACTACATTCTCCACATTTTTCTTCTATTTCTCTAGTTGTTGCTTCTTTGTTTCCTTTCTTGCTTCATTTTATGCAGGCATTTTCTAAAACTCAGTTTTTAGTTCTTTTCTCAATATATTCTCTTGTTCAGAAAGGAAACCTGTATACTCCCACAGACCTTATAGCTTCTATTTGAGCTCTGGAGTTAGTTTTATTTTTATCTTTCTACATGCTTAGCACAGTGTCTTACATATAGTACGCATTCAATAAGTGTTTATTGAGTAAACACATCCTTATTCTCTGAAAACTGGGAGTTATAAATGTACCAAGAACAATGATAGTAATATAAAGTCTGGTATTCTATCCACTGAGCCACCTGGTTGTAATAACTTCCAGATGAGGAAACTAAAACCCAAGAGACTTAAATGATTTGCTCAAAGTTACACAGAAAGTAAGTGGCAAAACCAAGATGTGAGGCCAGAAAAGTATGTATTAAGTGCTTATTGTATGCCAGGGACTGTGCTAATTACTGAGGATAAAAAGAAAATCAAGTCCTTGCCCTCAAGGAGCTCACATTCTAATGTGAGAGATAGCACATATATAATTAAATATATGCGATATTTATAAAGAAGAAATAGAAAGGGGCAACTAAGTGGCAAAGTGGATAGAGTGCCAGGTCTGGAATTAGGAGAAACCTGGGTTCAAATCTGCCCTTAGACACTTCCTCGCTATGTGACCCTGTGCAAGTCAATTAACCCCATTTGCCTAGCCCTTGCCCTTCTGACTTAGAGTTGTTACTAAGACAGAATATGAGTTAAAAAAAAAAGAGTCGATGGAAAGTAATCCTAAAAGAAAAAGCACTAGTATTAGAGGAAACTAGAAAAAATCTTCTACCAAATACCATATTTGAGCTGAGTCTTGAAAGAAGCCAGAACTAAGAGGCAATTCTCTTTCTACAATACTATAATCCCATGGTACATAAGTGCTGCATTATTAATATAGAAGAAGGGAGCTTATACTTGTCTAGTGGAGTGAAATGCTAAAGGGCAAAGCAATTGGTGAGATATATAGATATATGTTCATATTTACCCTCTACATCTCACTCCAGCTGGGGATTGTAACTACACACCTGCTACATTAAGTCTGAAAATAGAACTTATTAACAATAATAAATGATCTTTATATATATGGAGACTTCAAATTTTCAAAGCACTTTATATATATATATATATATATATATATATATATATATATATTCCTAATCTGGAGCTCACAATTCTATGAAGTAAAGAATACAAGTATTACTCTCCCCATTTTACAGATTAGGAAAGTGATAGAGTGGCTAAGTTATTTGCCCATGATTTTATAATTAGTAAGTAACAGAAGTGAGATTCAAACCTAGATCTTCTTGACTCCAGGTCCAACATACTCCTCATTTTGTCATATATGTAACCATATAATGGAGTAATATAATAGTGATTTTAGCACAGATTCAGCTTGCTATTAATTATATTTTCACTAATGAGCTTTGAAAGCTTCCATTGCAATAATAGGAATGACACACAGAAGAAACAATTCATTGAAGAAATAGTGAAGTTGAAGCATGGTTGCCTTCCCCACTACACCCATATAATACATAAGTGAACTAAAAGGCCAGCTCCACCTCTTTATGACTATCTCAGCCTTGGACATCTAAACTAAATGCATCAGAAAGGGAATGACTTCTTACCCTGACACCACTGCCCAAGAGTAAGTAATGAATACTAACAAAAGAATCAATCAAAGTTGCCTATGCTTTCATAAGTGGCCTGAGAGGGGAGTTTTTGGATCTGGAGTTCCTGAAAGCCTTCCATTTGTCCATTTTCTTTTATGAGCATAGATCAGAGACTAGAGTCCCTGGGAATGGCCTTTCCAGGCAAGTTCATGATTAGTTTTCCAGAAATCAAGAGTTACTGTATCCAAAAAGCAGCACTTCCCTCTCAGTGTGAAAAGAGTCCTTAACAGCCTTCTTAGAGAAGTGAGACAATCCTCAACAAAGTTCCAGGTTTTGTTGATGTAGTAAAGCCATTGGAAAAGAGAGGAAGAGATCTAGACTTTGCCAATCTTGCTGTTACCCTGAGTTGTTTTAAGGTGAAGGTTCAAAGTAAATAGGGTATTATTCAGCAGTCCTCCAAAGTGTATTCAAGTTCCATAGGGTATCTGGTAAATCGATCAGATTGAATACTGAATATGTGAATACTCTATATTTCTGTATTTATTTATGGGTTCCTGTACAGCCTTCAAACCTTATTCATTTTCCAAAGGAATTGAAATTAAATCTATGCCCTGCCTTGTACCTGGATTGGAGGAGTTAGGAACCTTTTAGGTCACCTTGGGCTAAACCTACATTTTTTAAAGAGACTTTTCCTGAAGTAAAACATCAAGATGAGAGAAAGAGTCACAAGGAAACATTGACTGTTTTATGGGTCAAGCCTTTAACCTAGGGTCTGAAGCTTTGTAAGCCTGGAATTCCTAAGAGACAGAGAAGGAAAGAGGGGGAGACTGAGTTACAGATAAAAGTAGTCTTGTAAGATTAGATCTAAAAAGGACCTTACAGAGATAACCTAGTTTTATATCTCTCATTTTACAAATGAGGAAAATATACTCCAATCAAACAACTAGAGAAAAGTGATTTTATACACAATAACAGTAATAATGCATAATGATCAACTTTGAATGGTTTAACTATTATCAGCTATATAAGGATATAGGACACCTCCAAGAGACTCATGATGGAAAAGCCTATCCACTGCCATAGAAGGAACTGATGGAGTCTGAATGTGTATTGAAGCATACCATTCTTCACTGTATTTCCTCCATAAATTGTTCTCTAATATATATCATATTACCTGCCATCTTAGGGAGAAAAGAGGAATGAGAGGGAGGGAGAGAATGTGGATCACAAAATGTCAGAAAATTATTATTAAAACTACATCTACCTTTATCTGGAAAAAACAAAAATTGAAAGAGAGAGAGAGAGAGAGAGAGAGAGAGAGAGAGAGAGAGAGAGAGAGAGAGAGAGAGTGATTTGCCCAAGGTCACACAATTACCAAGTAATATATTTGGAATTTTAGTCCCTGTTCTACAACTCCAAAATTCAATGTACTACCTATTATATCAGTGTTTTAAGCTGGGAAACATTTTTAAAGTATTTTTGTAACATCTCTTCTGGCAAGATTGTGCCAACTGGTTCCTGTCTACTTAACAGTGGTGGACAGCATCTGCTTTGATTGAAATTGCAGAACTGGACTTCCGGTCAAGATGGCGGCTTAGAGAAAGCTACAGTTCAGATCTCCGGAAACCCTTTCCTACCGAACTCAAACTATATGCTCCTAAGGCACCGAAATTCAAAACAAACAACAGCATAGACCCAGGGAATCCTCCTCCTGGACCTGGACCTGGATCAAAAGGTATGGCCCCCCCAAAAGCCAGAACATGAGATCACTCAGACCTAAGGGGTAGGCAGAAGGAAGGTCCCAAGACCCATCCCCCCAACCCACAGCTCTGAGTCCGAGGCATGAGAGGGAACCTCAGAGCCTCAGGGCCGGCTAGCCTGAAGGCCTCTTCCTGAAAATAACCTGACCCAGTCGAGGGGGCACCCAGACAGCAGGGAAACAGAGAGAGACGGGGGAGCCTGTAACCCCGTGACCAGATCCTTCCATCTGAGTCTCAAGGTCCCTGCCTCAGGGCATACTCAGTCTGAGGTTAATCCTATCACCAGCCCTCAGAGCTCCAGGAAGCTATGGCCCCTCCCCCCTCAGAGAGAAGGGTCCTTTGAAACAACAGTAACCCTCAGGGCTGGCAAAAGGGCCTCAGGAGCCAGCTATTCTGAAGGCCACATCCTAAAAACAACCTGACCAAGTCGCGGGGGCACCCAGACAGCAGGGAAACAGAAAGAGATGGAGGGAGCCTGCAGCCCCCTGGCTGAATCCTTCCATCTGAGTCTCAAGGTCCCTGCCTCAAAGCATACTCAGTTCAACCCAGAGAAAGTTAATCTTATCAGGAGCCCTTGGAGCTCTGGGAATCCGCAGCCCCTCCTCCCTCAGAGTGCTGGCTCTCCTGGCCAGCTAAGGCACAGAAACAAACACCCCAAGGAAAGGGCCGAGCCAGGCTCAGAGCATGGAAGTAAGGCAACAGAGAAGCATCAGGAGGGAACTGAGGAGGGAAGTAACAGGGAAACACCAAAAATTCCTGGCTTCCCTGAGAAGACAGAACAACTGCATAGAATGGACAATCTGCCTAGGGCTAAAACCACTGAACACCAGACAGAGATAAGAAAAGCTAGTCCTCCCCACTCAGATAGAGATGGCAAACTCCACAGAAGCACAAAAGCCCCAAAATTCCAAGAAAAACAAGAAGAAGGGGCGACTTTGGACACATTTTATGGAGCAAAAATATAAAATACAGAGGAGATAGAAGAGGAAACACAAGCAAATGCTCTGAAACCTTCCAAAGGAAATGGAAATTCTCCACAAACCCATGAAGAATTTGAATCGGAAAGGATCAAAAAGATGGAAGCCTTCTGGGAGGAAAAGTGGGAAGTAATGCAAAAGAAATTCACACATCTACAAAACCAGTTTGGCCAAACTGAAAAGGAAAATTAGGCAACTGGAAGACAACGAGCAGGTAAAAGAGCAAGAATCAATAAAGCAAAGCCAAAAGATCAAGAAATAAGAAGAGAACATAAAATATCTCACTGACAAGGTGACAGACTTGGAAAATTGAGGAAAAAGAGATAATTTAAGAATAATTGGACTTCCAGAAAAGCCAGAAATAAACAGCAAACTCAACATCATAATACAAGATATAATCAAAGAAAATTGCCCAGAGATTCTAGAACAAGGGAGCAATACAGCCACTGACAGAGCTCACAGAACACCCTCTACACTAAATCCCCAAAAGACAACTCCCAGGAATGTAATTGCCAAATTCCAAAGCTTTCAAACAAAAGAAAAAATCCTACAAGAAGCCAGAAAAAGACAATTTAGATATAAAAGAATGCCAATCAGGGTCACACAAGACCTTGCAAGTTCCACTCTGAATGATCGTAAGGCATGGAACATGATTTTCAGAAAGGCAAGAGAGCTGGGTCTTCAACCAAGAATCAGCTATCCAGAAAAACTGACTATATACTTCCAAGGGAAAGTATGGGCATTGAACAAAATAGAAGATTTCCAACTTTTTGCAATGAAAAGACCAGAGCTCTGTGGAAAGTTCGATATCAAAAATCAAAGAGCATGGAATACCTGAAAAGGTAAATATGAAGGAAAGGGAAAAGGAGAAAAATGTTATCCTCTTCTTTTACTCAAACTCTCTTCTATAAGGACTACATTTATATCAATCTATGTATACTAACAGGTGGGGAAAAGGTAATGTGTAAATAGGGGGAAAAGAAAGACCAAATATAATCATTCTCACACAAAGATTCACATGGGAAGGGGAGGGGAAGAAAACTCCTATAAGCAGGAGAGGAAGAGAGTTTTTACTTAAACCTTACTCTCAGGGAAATCAACTCTGAGAGGGAAAAACATCCAGATCCATTGGGATCTTGAATTCTATCTTACCCAACAAGGGAAGGGAGAAGGGAAAACCAAGGGGGGGGAGGGGGGAGCGAACACAAAAAAGGGAGGGAAGAAGGGGGGAGGGAACAAAAAGGGAGGGAATAGAAAGGGAAACATATCAAGAGAGGGGACAAGGGGGACTGATTTAAAGTAAATCACTGGACTAAAAGGTAGAGCTGAAGAAGAAAGGTTAGAATTAGGGAAGGGTATCAAAATGCCAGGGAGTCCACCAGTGACAGTCATAACTTTGAATGTGAATGGGATGAACTCACCCATAAAACATAGACTAATAGCAGAATGGATTAGAATCCAAAACCCTACCATATGTTGTCTTCAAGAAACACACATGAGGCGGGTAGACACCCAGAAGGTCAGAATTAAAGGATGGAGTAAGACCTTCTGGGCCTCAACTGACAGAAAGAAGGCAGGAGTGGCAATCATGATATCTGATAAAGCCAAAGCAAAAATAGACCTGATCAAAAGGGATAGGGAAGGTAATTATATTTTGTTAAAAGGGACTTTAGATAATGAGGAAATATCACTAATCAACATGTATGCACCAAATAATACAGCACCCAAATTTCTAATGGAGAAACTAGGAGAATTGAAGGAAGAAATAGACAGTAAAACCATATTAGTGGGAGACTTAAACCAACCATTATCAAATTTAGATAAATCAAATCAAAAAATAAATAAGAAAGAGGTAAAAGAAGTGAATGAAATCTTAGAAAAATTAGAATTAATAGACATATGGAGAAAAATAAATAGGGATAAAAAGGAATATACCTTCTTCTCAGCACCACATGGCACATTCACAAAGATTGACCATACATTAGGTCACAGAAACATGGCACACAAATGCAGAAAAGCAGAAATAATAAATGCAGCCTTTTCAGATCACAAGGCAATAAAAATAATGATCAGTAATGGTACATGGAAAACCAAATCAAAAACTAATTGGAAATTAAACAATATGATACTCCAAAATCTTTTAGTTAGAGAAGAAATCATAGAAACAATTAATAATTTCACCGAGGAAAATGACAATGGCGAGACATCCTTTCAAACCTTTTGGGATGCAGCCAAAGCGGTAATCAGAGGTAACTTCCTATCCCTGAGTGCATATATTAACAAACTAGGGAGAGCAGAGATCAATCAATTGGAAATGCAAATAAAAAAACTCGAAAGTGATCAAATTAAAAACCCCCAGCAGAAAGCCAAACTAGAAATCCTAAAAATTAAGGGAGAAATTAATAAAATCGAAAGTGATAGAACTATTGATTTAATAAATAAGACAAGAAGCTGGTACTTTGAAAAAAACAAACAAAATAGACAATGTACTGGTCAATCTAATTAAAAAAAGGAAAGAAGAAAAGCAAATTAACAGCATCAAAGACAAAAAGGGGGACATCACCTCCAATGAAGAGGAAATTAAGACAATCATTAAAAATCACTTTGCCCAATTATATGGCAATAAATACACCAATTTAGGTGATATCGATGAATATATACAAAAATACAAACTGCCTAGACTAACAGAAGAAGAAATAGAATTCTTAAATAATCCCATATCAGAAAATGAAATCCAACAGGCCATCAATGAACTTCCTAAGAAACAATCCCCAGGGCCCGATGGATTCATCAGTGAATTCTATCAAATATTCAGAGAACAGTTAATCCCAATACTATACAAAGTATTTGACATAATAAGCAAAGAGGGAGTTCTACCAAACTCCTTTTATGACACAAACATAGTACTGATTCCAAAACCAGGCAGGTCAAAAACAGAGAAGGAAAACTATAGACCAATCTCCCTAATGAATATAGATGCAAAAATCTTAAATAGGATACTAGCAAAAAGACTCCAGCAAGTGATCAGAAGGGTCATCCACCATGATCAAGTAGGGTTTATACCAGGGATGCAGGGCTGGTTCAATATTAGGAAAACCATCCACATAATTGACCACATCAACAAGCAAACCAACAAGAATCACATGATTATCTCAATAGACGCAGAAAAAGCCTTTGATAAAATACAACACTCATTCCTATTAAAAACACTAGAAAGCATAGGAATAGAAGGGTTGTTCCTAAAAATAATAAACACTATATATCTAAAACCATCAGCTAATATCATCTGCAATGGGGATAAACTAGATGCATTCCCAATAAGATCTGGAGTGAAACAAGGATGCCCATTATCACCTCTACTATTTGACATTGTACTAGAAACACTAGCAGTAGCAATTAGAGAAGAAAAAGAAATTGAAGGCATCAAAATAGGCAAGGAGGAGACCAAGTTATCACTCTTTGCAGAAGACATGATGGTCTACTTAAAGAATCCTAGAGATTCAACCAAAAAGCTAACTGAAATAATCAACAACTTTAGCAAAGTTGCAGGATACAAAATAAACCCACATAAGTCATCAGCATTTCTATATATCTCCAACACAGCTCAGCAGCAAAAACTAGAAAGAGAAATCCCATTCAAAATCACCTTAGATAAAATAAAATACCTAGGAATCTACCTCCTGAGACAAACACGGGAACTATATGAACACAACTACAAAACACTCTCCACACAACTAAAACTAGACTTGAGCAATTGGAAAAACATTAACTACTCATGGATAGGATGAGCCAATATAATAAAAATGACCATCCTACCCAAACTTATTTATCTATTTAGTGCCATACCCATGGAACTCCCAAAATATTTCTTTACTGATTTAGAAAAAAACCATAACAAAGTTCTTTTGGAAGAACAAAAGATCAAGGATATCCAGGAAAATAATGAAAAAAAAACACACAAATGATGAGGGCCTTGCAATCCCAGACCTTAAACTATATTACAAAGCAGCAGTAATCAAAACAATTTGGTACTGGCTAAGAGACAGAAAGGAGGATCAGTGGAATAGACTGGGGGCAAGAGACCTCAGCAAGACAGTATATGATAAACCTAAAGATCCCAGCTTTTGGGACGAAAATCCACTATTCGATAAAAACTGCTGGGAAAATTGGAAGACAGTGTGGGAGAGATTAGGAATTGATCAACACTTCACACCGTACACCAAGATAAATTCAAAATGGGTGAATGGTTTAAACATAAAGAAAGAAACCATAAGTAAATTGGGTAAACAGAATAGTACACATGTCAGACCTTTGGGAGGGGAAAGACTTTAAAACCAAGCAAGACATAGAAAGAGTCACAAAATGTAAAATAAATAATTTTGACTACATCAAATTAAAAAGCTTTTGTACAAACAAAACCAATGTAACTAAAATCAGAAGGGAAGCAACAAATTGGGAAAAAATCTTCATAAAAACCTCTGACAAAGGTCTAATTACTCAAATTTATAAAGAGCTAAATCTATTGTACAAAAATCAAAGCCATTCTCCAATTGATAAATGGGGAAGGGACATGGATAGGCAGTTTTCAGATAAAGAAATCAAAACTATTAATAAGCACATTAAAAAGTGCTCTACATCTCTTATAATCAGAGAGATGCAAATCAAAACAACTCTGAGGTATCACCTCACACCTAGCAGATTGGCTAACATGATAGCAAAGGAAAGTAATGAATGCTTGAGGGGATGTGGCAAAGTAGGGACATTAATTCATTGCTGGTGGAGTTGTGAACTGATCCAATCATTCTGGAGGGCAATTTGGAACTATGCCCAAAGGACGATAAAAGAATGTCTACCCTTTGATCCAGCCATAGCACTGCTGGGTTTGTACCCCAACAGGGATAATAAGGAAAAAGACTTGTACAAAAATATTCATAGCTATGCTCTTTGTAGTGGCCAAAAATTGGAAAATGAGGGGATGCCCTTCAATTGGGGAATGGCTGAACAAATCGTGGTATATGTTGGTGATGGAATACTATTGTGCAAAAAGGAATAATAAAGTGGAGGAGTTCCATGGAGACTGGAACAACCTCCAGGAAGTGATGCAGAGAGAGTGGAGCAGAACCAGGAGAACATTGTACACAGAGACTAATACACTGTGGTATAATCAAACGTAATGGACTTCTCCATTAGTAGTGGTGTAATGTCCCTGAACAATCTGCAGGGATCTAGGAGAAAAAACACTATTCATAAGCAGAGGACAAACTGTGGGAGTGGAAACACCGAGGAAAAGCAACTGCCTGACTACAGCGGTTGAGGGGACATGACAGAGGAGAGACTCTAAAGGAACACTCTAATGCAAATACTAACAACATGACAATGGGTTCGAATAAAGAACACATGTGATACCCAGTGGAATCACGTGTCAGCTATGGGGGGTGGGGGGATAGAAAAAGAAAATGATCTTTGTCTTTAATGAATAATGCTTGGAAATGATCAAATAAAATATTATTTATGTAGATCAAATAAAATATATATATGTATATATTATGCAGAACTGGAGTCTGATCCAGAATGCCTATAAATATCACACAGTTCATTCAAAGCATTTGTATCACATAAGTCTCTCAAATGCAGGCCACCCAACTTCTTCACACAAAGACGATCATCAAAAGGGTTCTGTTCATGCACCAGCTCCTCTTTATTCCTATAATTATTGAAAATTTGGGGCATGTGTTTACACACTAACTCTGTGAAACCTTCTTCAAAATGGCACAAGAGAATGTGGGGTTGCACAAACAGCTTTGTTTTAATCATAACTGAGCTTACTAAGCACACACTGATTTTTATAGCAATACTCAGGACACTAAGCAAACAGGTAGTACAGTCAAGGTTCCTGCCCTCTGAGATTATAGAAAGAAACTTAAACAGACAATACCCCCATGGGCAAACAGGAAGAGCAGGGTTCAATTACCTCACTAATCACATGGGTCAAGCCTAAATGAAGCTTTTAGATATTGCTGGAAGACCTAAGACATGGAGAAATGGGAGTGAGCAGGTAGAAAAGAAGCAAGAAAAAGGAGAAAAAGAGAAGATGGAGAAAAGATGAAATAAGGTGTTAAGGATGTCAATAGGGAAATTCTGAGAGATAAGAGCTAGCTATGGTTTTATTGTTTTGTCTGATCATCCCTTTTCCTAATCTTAGTCATCAATATGGTAAAACCAATGACAGTAAAGAATCAAGGCTTGGTAGATAGGGCCAAGAGAGCAGAATGGCAAGAAGCAATGTAACTGAATTCTCATCCACAAAACTCTTCTAAATAGATTTAGAAAATGCAGCAGACCAATTCCTGATGAGGAAGAAATTCACAAAAAAACTTACAGTGTATCCTTTATCAAGGCAGATTAGCAAAAATATAAGCAGAGGGAGATATGCTGATAATGGGAATTGGGTTGATGCTCATGAGCTGGCATCTGGATACAGTGCCCAGAAAAAGGCTATACACTAGGAAAAGAGGAGTGGCCTGACCATTACCAGAGCCTTGAGATGGGAACATGTGCCAACTGGAAGTTTCATCCTCCCACTATCCTATTCTGGGTCACAGAACCAGGGCAGGAGTTCTGTACATGGGGGTGGCATTCCTATGTGAAGAGGCCCTGGGTTGTATACTGAGAAAGGAAGATATTCAGAATCAAGAAGCAGCAGTTTTGCTCAGAACCCAGGAGCAGAATAGGATATCAATTCCAGCACTGAGTCTATATCCTGCAGAGGAATAACCAAGGCAAAAATCACAGATGAAAAAGGAGTCTGTAGTTCTGTCACTCTAAGCCAGTAAAAGTTTCTAGCTAGATAATTAGGGTTAAATCCAGCAGTATTGCCTTGTTACTTTGACTGAAATATAGATCAGAAACTTGCAGTCTCCAAATCAGAGGGGCAACTATCACCACTTTGGGAGGATTGAAAGCTTTCAGGTCCTCAGTCTGTCCCTGAGATTCTGTAATAACACAACACTCAACATCCCAAGAAAGTAGCAACAGGAACTGACCTTCCTTCCAGAAGTACAACAGAGTCCAATCCTAGCATAGAGTCCAAAGTCAGGAAGTAGGCTGGGGAAATGGGCTAACAAAAAAAAAAAGATCCCCATCATGATGAGCTATTAAGATGGCAGGGATGTTTGAAATACAAACACAGAAAAAATAACTCCAAAATACCTACAAACAATGCCATAGAGAAAATCATAACTTGGGCACAAATTCAACAAGAATTCCTAGTAGAAATAAAGCAAGCATTTTGAGTTATTTTTAAAGAGTTAAAAAATGTTCCGTATAAATGAAATGAGAGCATTTGGGGGGAAATTGGAAAAGAGATGATCTAAAGAAGAAAGAATTGACAAGGGGACTAATAGTTTGGCACAAAAAGTCTTGACCAAGCAACAAGCTCTCTGAAAAATCGAATGGACAAAAAAGAAGGTGATGACTCCAAGAGACAATAAGAACTATTAAAACAAAGTCAAAAGGCTTTTTTTTAAATAGAAGAAAATATAAAGTATTCCATATCAAAAATAACTGACCCAGGAAACAGAAAGACAAGGGGGAAAAATAAGAATCATTCAACTATCTGAAAGTCAAAATCCAGAAAAAAAAAAAGCCGAGGGACCATATTTCAAGAAATATTAAAAGAATTACTAGATGTCCTAGAGGGGGAAATGGAAATAGAAAGAATTCACCAGTTATTTCTTAAAAGAAAACCCAAAGTTAAAACTTCCAGAAATATTACAACCAAATCACTTTAAAGGCTGAATGAATGATGGAGTAGAATGGTAGAGATGAGGAAGGCAGATTCACCAGCAGGCTAAGACAATAGTTCAGATGTGAAGTGAACAGGGCCTACAACAGGCTGGTGGTAGTATTAGAGAAGAGAAGGTGGGGTGGGGGGAAAGAGGAGGGAGGTATTCAAGAGATAGTACAAAGGCAAAAGCAACAAGCTTTCCCAATAGATTGCATATGGAGGATGAGAGATAAGAGAAAAGTCAAGGATGACATGTAGGTTGAAAAACTGAGAGATTAGTAGGAGGATGTTGCCCTCTATAGGAATAGGAAAATGAAGAGTAGGGAAAAGTTTACAGAGAATGAGAATGAGCTCCATTTTGTACATGTTTAGTTAAAGATGTCTCCTGGACATCCAGTTCTAGATGTCTGAAAGGCAGATGGAGATTTGAACCCACTCTTCCCAAGGAACTAAGGTAATATCGGGGCACATGTCACCCAAGCACTGAGAAGAAATATTGTATTTAAGTTTTTGCTATATCTTCTCAGTAAATAGTCAGCTGTAAAAGCTAATTAAATGAAATTAGAGCACATCACTGGAAGTTAACAGAAAGGGGGAATACACAAGAAAGATGGCTTAAGATAATAACATTAGAGAAGGGTTAAACTCAATACATCAGGGTTACTTCTAGAACCATGAGGAATATGTAGTAGACCTCCGTCTAGGAGAGTAAGTCCAGAATTTTGCTACAAATATGATGACATGACAACACATGTTGAAGATGGATTATTTACATTAAATAGAAACAGCAGGTAAAACTCAGAAAATGACAGAAAATCTTTTCAAGCCAATAGAAACCACCAAAATTCTTGCCAACTGCCCTGGGATGGAATGTTATGAGACTGACCTAATTCCAACTCAGTGCTCAATAGGAAACCAAAAACATTGGGATCATAGTTTGTCCCTCACCACTGGTATACCATAATATCCATGCCTGAATGTTGTAATTGCTTACCATAAGAATGAAGAGTCTTTAGTATTTAGATGCTTCTGTGAAATGTTGCCCTCATTATAGGGTAGAAAATGGGGAAAAGGTCGAGAGTATATGATACCATGGAGTCAAAGCCAGGCATAAGTGGGAGTAATAAAAATTCCCAAATCAGTACCCAATATTCCTAAAGTATATTGTAGGTACTATTCATTTTTTTCTCCTTCCACTTTTTTCTCTTTCAACCTGCACATTTCTAACTCAAGTGTCCCAAGTAATTGCATGTGACCCTTTCTGTGCACTCCTACAGAATTTTGACAGATGTATATTACCAAGGAATATGGTATTCCCCAGATAGGGATCTGCTTATGCCCCTACATCCTCCTTTTCTCTAGTAAAACAATAAAATACAATAATATAATAAAATGCAGACCTTACTAATTCCCCAGAGTACACTGGGACATCTGCAAACACGCATCATAAGCATTCACAAATTAGCATCTGACTTAGCCACAAGTAATTATCCCAAATATACAATACACATAAGAATAGTTAATACATGTTATCCACATTAAGATTATATTCAGCAAGAATGAACACTTGCAAAAATGGAACATATAGCTCATAAAGCAATAACCTGCACAACCTTCACATATGTAAAACAAGTAAATAGGTATCATTCAGTACAGGAAAAAGACACATTCAGGTCTTTAAGCATGACATAGGGCACATACATGTTCATACCAGATATACAAATCACATGATGAAATACAAAACATGCACGTATGGCAAAAGCAGATATGGTGAAATTGTAGAAAAAGTTCAGAGACCTCATGCAGTACATGACAGAATATGTTGTGTTTGCATATAAAGTGAATATTGTATGCATTTCATCAAAAAGAGTCATCTACTACATGTGTAGCCTCCTATTGTTCCTAAAGCAACATGTCAGCTACTCTCCATCTGGATGGTCTTAATATTATATATTTAAAGTAAACTATTACAACCCTGGACATTGGAATATTCAGACCTCCTGGCTTACAATCCCCATTCTGAGTTTACAGCTAGCCCAGACTGCTTCTCAGTGTGTCCTGGGCTTTGGGCTGGTGATTCCAATCCTGAGCTGGTTGGCAGCCACCAATCACCATTAATATATCTATCTATTTCTAGAACCTGTCACCTTCCGTGTCACCAGGGAAAGAGAAGAGCACAATACAGTTCCCTGTTTAGTTCAGTGAATCAATATATCAACATTCTGATTCTGGAAAACCAAACCAAAGATTTAGAATGATCTCTCCTTTTGTTCAGCTGAGGACATCCTCACTTCACTTTGCCAAGAAGGCTACTAGTGTTTAAGTAAGGTTGTTTTTCTCAATTCCCTCTAAGCTTGTAAGCTTGCAAGGAAAATCATAAGCATGGATGGATCCGTGGCCATTTTTACTCCCCTTTCCAGTCTTCTGACCAGTGGGAAATTAAAGATAATTATATTTATAGCCATTGTGAGCATCCTTTCCTTTTTTCCAACCCTGGCTATTACACGACCACATTTCAGACAGCCTAGAAACTCCACATCATTCTACAAGTCCCTGCCTGCTCCTTCCTTAAATCTGTAATATTTATTGGAAAGGATGGATATGAAGAACAGGGGATATGGATAGTTTCCTTTCCACAATTCAAAGTTCCACTCTTTCCTTGTTGATTTCCAGAAAACAAATTTTTCATTTTATAAAGTAAAGCAACATGGTGCCATGGGAAGAATATTGATTTTAAAATCAGAAAATTTCAATTTGAATTCTGACTCTGCCTATTCTTAGCTGTGAGATCATGGAAAAGTCACTTAATCTTCTCTACCCCAGATTCCTCCTATGGGTTATTGTTTGGTCATTTCAGTCATGATCCTATTTGGTTTTCTTGACAAAAAATAACAGAGTGGTTTGCCATTTCCTTCTCCAGTTCATTTTCTAGATGAGGAAACTGAGGCTAAGAGGGTTAAGTGATTTGCCTGGGGTCACACAGCTAGTAAGTGTTTGAGGTCAAATTTGAACTCTGGTCTTCCTGACTCCAGACTCAGCACTCTGTTCACTCAACAACCTATCTGCCCTCCCCATCTGTAATAATGGGGAAAAGTACACTGTATTTGTGTTACCAATGTCACAGAAATGTTATAAGGAAAGTATTTGATAAGTCCAAGAGAACTATTAAAATATGAACTACTACTTTTGTTGTTGTTATTGTTATTATTAAATCTTGACTGAAAAGAGATGTGTGGGATCAGGTATTCTCTGAGAGGTGTCAGAGCCTTTTCCCTTAAAGCCATTTTACCTTTTTGATAACAGATAGCAACCCTGCATAATTTTGTGTACCTTCTGGGAAAACATAATCCTCAATGAATACATGATGTGGTTGTTTCACCAACACTAACATGCCCCCCACTACAATTCTGTAGATGGTCTTCAGGAGTTGACATGTCTCAAAAAATCCATCACCCTGCAACCAGCCCATTAGTGAGCCTCTTCTAAAGGATTAGTTTGGTCTACTGTAGACACATACTAGTTTCCATCTCAAAGAGAGTCATCTTTCAGCTGGCTAGGATCTGACAAAACTAGTACTCCCCTAGCAATGCTTTTGAAAATCCAAGATTTTCTCCATGTCACAATGAAGCAGCAGAAGGGAACATCAGTGGAATCTCCAATAAAATAGTCCTGAGAATTACAAACCCTGTTACACTTGTGGAAAAGAAAATTATTATCCTGTTTTTTCAATCCCCCATTTTCCTCAATAAATATTACACCCTCAACTAAACAACCATCATGGGGGAAAAAATGACCATGGAATCATAGAACTTAAAATTCTAATTCCAGATCTCAGGCAAGTAATTTAACTACCCTGGGCCTCAGCTTTCTCATCTGTAAAAATGGGGGCATGGAACTATATGACTTCTAAGGTACTTTTGAGTTCCAAAGGCATGATCCTAAATGCTCTACAGAAGCAACAAACTCACTGAGGCCAGCAAAACTATCAACTGATACCTAAATCAGAATAAAATATAATTGGGAAATATTTAACAAGATAAGTAAAATTAAATAAAACATAGATGCTCTTAGTTTGTCATTTTCTTCATCAATACACACCTCCCTGACCCTCCAGGGATTGGCTTCTATTTAAGTTTGCTACCACTGCTATTAGAGCAAAGTTTTTTAACCTTTTGCATGTATACTGGACACTTTTGGCATTTGGGGTAATTTCAAGAACCCCTTCTCATATTAATGCTTTTAAATGTATAAAATAAAAAGAATATGATTATAAAAGAAATAAGTTAGATTAAAGGTATCAAAATAATTTGTTGTGTTTTTTAATAAGTTCATTGACTTCAGATTAAGAGCTTTTTCCCTAGATGGTGAAGATTATTTTGACATGAACATATCAAATCATTATTTTAGTGTAGAAACTAGTTATTTAGAGATATATTTTAAACAACTCGCAATTCCATAATGTTTTATACTCAATAATGAGCTTTCCTGACAGTGCAGTTGCATAGATAATAAAACCTTATTATCCTTTTAGGAAAAAAAAAATAAAACTAAGGCTGATCAAGGTTAAGTGAATTGGCTGTGGTCACATGGCCAAGATTCAACCCCAGGCATCTTGACCTCAAGTCTAGCATGCTTTCCATTATCCCATGCTGCCTTATTTTGCCACCTATCCACTGCCCTCTGACATCAAAGCCAATTGTTTGACTGACATCTTGACATAGTCAGTGAATTCAAGCTTAGAGCCACTGGGAGAGTATGAGTTAATCAAAAGGCTCAGATCATTCCTAAGAGCAATCCACAGAAAAGCAGAAACAGCATGCATACTGGCAGAGCTGGCCTGGCCAAGATAATCTCTTTTCTCCTTCTGACTGACCCCTGGGCCCAACTCTGTCAGAGAATCCATTCAGCAGTCATTGACATTTCCCCAACTGTGAGCCTAGCAACATGAAGAGTTCTTCTCAGTTTGGAGGTGGGAGGGACAGTTGAGCCTGGGCACAGATTGAGAGCTCTATCCCTAGCTCTCTGAACCTGCAGTTGTGCTTCTAAGTGTAAGAGTTTGGAATAACTAAATTCAGAACTAATAGCAATGGTGGCCCTGGGGATGCTCTCTCTCAAATGTGTACAGAAGGAGAGTCTATTCGCCAAATGAAAGGATTAGCAACTCCACAGACTGTACCGAATCCTGGGCTCAGTTACAACCTTTCCACAAACTATGTGAATCCATAATAAGAAGTGTCTGAGATGTTGGCAATGTATGTATAAGATAAGAAGGTATAGAGATGTTATAAGGCAGTCTATATTTTTCTGCTGTTAAACCATCTTGAGACCCAATTAAAGACAGAGAACACCAAATGACCCTTGACAAATATAAGTCACTTGGCCAAAATGAACCATATTCATCCATGAGTCCTGAAAGATTGGCATATATAATTGTTAAGTCCTAGTTGTGATATTTGAAAGACTGTAAAGAAAAGTAGAGTTCCTGCAAAATTTGTTGAATTGTCATGTTCAAAAAGTAGTCATTAATAGCTTATTGTCTATTTGGCAAGAGATCTCCAATGGACAAACTCCGTGGTCTGGTTCTTTGCCTTATGCTATTTAATATTTTTATTGGTGATTTGGATAAAGACTTTTAATACTTCCCTTATTACAAATGACACAAAGTTGAGCAACAGAATTCCAAAAGATCTTGATGGTCTCTTGAAAGAACTTTAGACTTATTCTCTAGGAAAAGAGAACAGGGCCAAAGGTAAAGATTAAGAGTAATCAACAAGAATTCTTTACCAATTATAGTGGAAAATTCTACTGAGTAGAAATGTTTTTTACAAAAAAAAAAAGTTTTTACATACCCTTTTCCCCCCAACCATTTCCTAAACCTGGATTTTGTTCCTGACATCTCAACCTTCATCAGACATGCATATCACTCAGATTTTAACCAAGCACAGATTGTAAGAGATCTAGGGGTAATGGAAAGCCAAAATCTTAGCTCTGGAAATGATTCATGAGTATCATATGCAGTAACAGCTGGAGCACAGAATATCTGAGTTCCCCACGTTCCTGCCCTATCTCAAAGTATAGCCCGTGCCAATCTCATAAGCTGCCTCTGATCAGAATTGACCATCAAGGGTGAAAAGGCCAAAGGGACTAATAGATGTTCCAAGGTGAGACTGCAGATGAGGCATGGCATTGAAGTGTGGACGGTCAACAGAACAGGTAGTAAGAGAGTAAAAATAATCTAAATGATATTTTGGACTATTTGAGAATCAGACACTGAGCATTAACATCAATATTACCATGTAAGGGTAGAATAGGAAGAAAAAGGTAGATTAATACTCTGTTGTAAAAGATGTTATAAAACTATAGAAAAAATATCTCTTTATTAAGTAGCTACTAGGAAACAAGACATTGTACTAGATGCTAGATAATAACTCTAATTTTTTATGATTCTTAAACTTTACAAAGCACTTTCCTCACAGCAACCCTTTGAGCCAGCTAATAAAAGTGTTATCATAGCCATTCTGTGTTTGAGGGTCAGAGAATGGAAGCAATGCATCCTTGGTTAAATGACTAATAAAGATTAGACTCAAAACCAGAACCAAGGTTTCCTGGTTCAGAACTCAGCTTTCTCCAATATATCGCAGGCCATGTTACCCTTCTGAATGTCACCTTCTCCAAGATGAAGAAATACAGTGAAGGAATTTGGAGTTTATAAGGAAGCCCTCCCTTCCTTTTAGGAGATCTTCAGAGCTTAATGTTGTCCAGGCATCCCTCTGGATCTTGAAGGCTGTGTCCTAAAATTTTGCCACCTTCCTACCACTGCTACACCATTCCCATCTCTGCAAAGGTCCAATAAGCACAGACTTCTCTTCCAGCTAGACTGAGACCAAATGTCTGTTGGTTGATCACTTGCTCTATCTCTGCCCTTAAAGCTCCAGCATATGACTCAAGATCATGACTAGCCAGGACTCAATCATTCATCTTCAATATGTTAAGATGCCAATGCATCTTCATGTCAAGCATCATCATTCATATCCCTTTGTCAAAGGGAAACTTTCAAATGGAATATAACCATCATCATCATATTAAGGAAGATAATAACTAGCAATTCTGTGGTGCCTTAAGGTTTGTAAAGTGCTTTACACAGACTATTCCACTTGATACAACAACTCTGGAAGGTAAGTTCTATAATTATACTCATTTTTAAGATGAGGAAACTGAAACTGAGAGAGGGTAAGTGATTTGTCCAGGATCACATAGCTAATAAATGTAGAATTAAAACTCATTCCTTCCTGATCTATGTCCATGACATCAGTGGGGATGTTCCTGTCTTCTAAAGAGAGATAGTTTCCGTGAACAAAGGCTTCACTCACCCTTCCGAGTAACAGAGGGCTTGGGCTCACATCCCATCTCTGAATGACTCTAGTTAGCTTAAAGCTCTTCATCTATAAATTGAAGAGATTGGACTAGATGGTTTCTGAGATCCCTTTCAGCTCTACACCTATGATCAGTGGTAGAGAATCCTTTAACTTTGTTAACTTTGACTAGGCTTATCTTCTACATATTTAAAGAGGCCTATTAATTCTCACAAACTATAAAGCTAATATTCCTTTCTAAGCACCTGACCACTACCAAGAAAAAACTGCAACATCTGACTTTGACCTAACTCTGGAAATATTCTCTAAAGTCCTTTGTGATTCTCCCCAGTATTCTTATGATTTTTAGGAAAGGTGGAAGGAAGGTTATATACAAGGAGAGAATCACATACAAATAAAATGAATTTATTAACAAAGAAGAGAAAGGTAAGGAAGGATAAGGGGAAGTGTTTGCACATGAATTATTCCAGTTATTAAACCCACTATCTAACTACACTAAATACCTAAGTTTCCTAAGGGTGAGTTCAATAGGGAACCAGATTTCTCACACACACACAGAGTCCTTGGTGGGTCAGGTACAGGAATCCAGTCCTCAGATGTCCCAGGAAAGAGAGGTTCCTCCAAGTTTCCACTATGTCTACCAGAGGGTATGAAGAATTTCCTCTCATCCTTTTTTGATGGTATTCAAAGAGGCTACTTGCAAGCTGTCCAGGAGAGTCCAGGAGAGAGCAGATCTTCACCTTTCAGGATTCGCTTTCAACTCCAGACTGACAGTTGGAAACCTGCTCCTTTCAACAACTTAGAATCCTGACCCAGTGGCTCTTGGAACCCAGGCCTGTCAATCATACTCTTGCTACTTTTACTTTTCCTTGCTACAGTCCCCCTTTGCACAAAGCCTAAATCATGTTGAAAACACTATTTTGGCATTTATGCACTAACGTATTTACATATTACTTAAACTAAAATATCTACCCAAAATAACAAACAACCTACACTCAACTATCTTAATATATCTAAAACTATCCTATTCTAGGGATTTAATCAAGAAAAGGAAAAAAGGGGATTAAATAATGAACAAGTACAAATTTCAAACACAGATCAAACACATGCAAAACCCAATAAGCAAATAACATCAAAATCAAAAGATAAACATAACTTTCATGCAAACATTAAATTCATAAACACCACTCATCGTCTAATACAGAACATTCTACCACTATTGTAATGCATTAACATCAAACTTAGAGAACATTTTTAAAATTACAATAAACACAACATTGCATAAGTTTTACAAAGAAAATTAAACCAAAACATTAAACTCACTTATGCAAAATACATGAAACAATAGATTAAATTAAACATAAGTGATCTATTTATATAAATCTACATATATGTAATTTATAATATATACGTGTGTGCTATAAATGTACACATATACACTTCTTATTTGCACATATGATACATATGTGCTGCATATATTCATATCCTATAACATAATTAATTTTACAGTCCTGTTATATATACCATTTACATATAATTACATATGTATTTACAGTTTTGATTGATATGTGATGTTATATGTCATTTGTGTTATGTAATGTAAGTTGTTATGTATGTTGTAATGTATTTTTGTAATGTAAGTCAATATCTTATCTTATCTACTTTAATTCTATCTGAATCCTTATCTTC
Source organism: Monodelphis domestica (assembly GCF_027887165.1). Taxonomy (NCBI): domain Eukaryota; kingdom Metazoa; phylum Chordata; class Mammalia; order Didelphimorphia; family Didelphidae; genus Monodelphis; species Monodelphis domestica. The sequence goes on along the minus strand of NC_077227.1, from coordinate 575,304,161 downwards.
AAAATTCTCCTGTCTACCTATATTTCTATATTAAACTAAGTATCTATTTTTTGTTAGTAACTAACTGATTTATAACTAATTATAATTTTGTTAGTACCCTAGCTATACATTCTTTCACTCATTCAACTAGTGAATCAATGTAATTTAACCTTGTTTATGTATTTGTGTTTATGTTTCATTGTTATTATTTTGCTGTCATGTTGTTTTGCTAGTGTTATGTCAGTGTTACAATTATTCTAGTGTTATATTACTGTTTCATATGATATACTTACCACTCCATCAGATTTTCCTTCTCTTCTCATCTTATCTTGCTTGAAGAATTCTTCTTCTCCAGCTCCATGGTAGTGAATATAATTATATTTGGGTGAATATATGTTATGTTGTTTTGTGTTATAATACATTACCCCAAATTTTAATCTATTAGTCCATTAATTACTTGATCCTCTTCATTGCAAACTTCCTCAAAGTCTTTTTCTTTATAAGTTTTTCAGACTTTTAACAATGTCCATTAATTTCCTGAATCCTCCTCTTAATCTGTATTGTTCTCTTCCAAATGTCCTCTTCCACTGGAATGGCCCTCTCCTTATTGATCTTTCTGACTACAGACTCAATTTGACTGATGATTCTCAGCTTCCACAATTTATTATTTTTCAATTTCCTCTTCAATGATTTGTACATTTTCATTATTAATACCATGTGCTAATTTGATATGTGAACAATGATACCATGAATCTCTACCCAAAACGTTTACTGAAGATGGAGAAACTAACACAATTGTGTAAAGACCTACCCAACTCTCTTGTGTTGCTGATGTTTTAGCAAAAATTTTCACATATACCATATCTTCTGGTTGGAAATTATGGAGAAAATAATCTAATAGACCAACTTGGCTCAATACTCCCATATCATGTAATTCTTTAAGTCATTGTTGTAAAGCACATAAGTATGAAGCAAGTTGACAATCTCCTCCTAAGAGAGATGTATAGACTGCCTTAGAAGTCTTTGCCTATAATGGAACATGTCCAAAGAGCATTTCATAGGATGATCTATGTAAATCTGCTCTTGGTCTAGTACATAGGTAAAACAAGGCTATGGGAAGAAGATCTGGCCATTTTAGATGAGTTTCAGCACAGATTTTTCCCCACCATAGTCTTGAGTTCCCTATTTACACATTCCACTTGACCTTAACTTTGTGGGTGATAAGGAACATGATATTTGGATGTTATTCCTAGATTCTCATAGACTCTTTTCAGGATATCCTGAGTGAAATAAGATTCCTTATCAGAGTCTATGGTAAGTGGTACTCCAAATATAGGAATAATTTCCTTAATCAACACTTTTACCACAAAGCTAGCTGTATTTGAATTTGATGGAAATGCTTCAGACCACTTAGTTCATCTGTCCACTATTACCAGACAAAGCTTGTATCTTCTAGATTTTGGCATGCTGATTTAATCAATTTGCAGACTCTCAAATGGACAATATGCTAAAGGTCTACCACCTAAACTTTTCTGTCTGAATGCCCCTTGGTTGAATTTTTGGCAAACAGAACAACTTGTATAGATCTAATTTGCTACAATACTTATTCCCAGTGCTACCCATTGCCCTTTTCAGAGTTTACTACAACTTGAGTACAAAAATGACCTTTTGTGTGGATGGTTTGACACAAATAAGTCTTTTAGTAACAGCAGTTTTCCAGTGTCTCCAACCCATATTCCATGTTCTTTCCTTGCTCCAAATTTCTCCTTTCACTTTTGAATTTCTGAGGCTACATAAGCTTTTTCTAGATCATCAGATTCAACACTTGACAAATTTATTACATACACTGGAGCATTCCTGGCAGCAAATTTTAGATTTATATCAGCTCTGTGATTTCCTTTAGAAACTGAATCTCTGACATAATTATGACTTCTACAATGGATCAACAGTAGTTGTTTAGGTTTTTGTATACCATCCAACAACTCAGTTATTATTTCTGCATAAGCAATTGGTCTTCCCAATGCAGTAATAAAAACCTTGTTGTTTCCAAATCTTCCCTGTAGCATGACATACAGAAAATGCATAATGAGAATCTGTATAAATATTTGTACTTCTACCCTCACCTAGTAGACATGTTTGCTTCAAAGCAACCAACTCTGTCCCTCGAGCACTAAGGTTACTAGGTAATGATCCATAGCACAGTGTTTCAAATTCTGTGACTACTGCAGCACCTGTAAATCTAATTCCATTACACAAATATGAAGATCCATCAGTAAATAACAATAAGTCTGGATTTTTGATTGGACTGTCTTTTAAATCCATCCTAGGAGTAGCAATTAGAGAAGAAAAAGAAATTGAGGGTATTAAAATAGGCAATGAGGAGACCAAGCTATCACTCTTTGCAGATAATATGATGGTCTACTTGAAGAATCCTAGAGAATCAACTAAAAAGCTATTAGAAATAATCAACAACTTTAGCAAACTTGCAGAATACAAAATAAGCCTACATAAGTCATCAGCATTTCTATATATTTCCAACACATCTCAGCAGCAAAAATTAGAAAGAGAAATTCCATTTAAAATCACCCTAGACAATATAAAATGCTTAGGAATCTATCTGCCAAGACAAACACAGAAATTATATGAACACAACTACAAAACATTCTTCACACAATTAAAACTAGATCTTAAACAATTGGAAAAACATTAATTGCTCATGGATAGGACAAACTAACATAATAAAAATGACAATCCTACCAAAACTAATTTACTTATTTAGTGCCATTCCCATTAAACTACCAAAAACTTTTTTACTAAATTAGGAAAAACCATAATAAAGTTCATTGGAAGAACAAAAGATCAAGGATATCCAGGGAAATAATGAAAAAAAAATATGAAGGAAGATGACCTTGCAGTACCAGATCCCAAACTGTAACTGACTTTTTGGCTCGCTAACCATTTTTTCTATATAAAATCTCTATTTCTAAGTCTTAAACCTCCTGAACTCAGCCAACTATTGTGATTTTTAGGAAAGGGGGGAGGAAGGTTATATACAAGGAGAGAATCATATATAAATAAAATGAATTTATTAACAAAGAAGAGAAAGGTAAGGGGAAGGGTTTGCATATGAATTATTCCAGTTATTAAACCCACTATCTAACTACACTAAACTAAATACCTAAGTTTCCTAAGGGTGAGTTCAACAGGGAACCAGATTTCTCACACACACACAGAGTCCTTGGTGGGTCAGGTACAGGAATCCAGTCCTCAGATGTCCCAGGAAAGAGAGGTTCCTCCAAGTTTCCACTATGTCTACCAGAGGATATGGAGAATTTCCTCTCACCCCTCTTTGATGGTATTCAAAGAGGCTACTTGCAAGCTGTCCAGGAGAGTCCAGGAGAGAGCAGATCTTCATCTTTCAGGCTTCACTTTCAGCTCCAGACTGACAGTTGGAAACCTGCTCCTTTCAACAACTTAGAATCCTGACCAAATGGCTCTTGGAACCCAGGCCTGTCAATCATACTCTTGCTACTTTTACCTTTCCTTGCTACACCAGACAGTCATAAGTACAATAGAGTTACTAATAAAAAGGTAGCTCAGGTTTGTACAATGGCTTTTGTCATCAGTAATATAAGAGAGGGGGCTGGACTAGTTAACCTCTGACTATAGTGTGCTAGAACTGGCTTATTGCAAGATTCTAAGTTTCAGTGTGAGCATTTATACATCAGAAATCAGCAAAGAATACAAATCAGAGCTTGATTTACTGTATTGCTGATTGTCAAGTCTTAAGAAAGTGATAAAGAAAATATTAATAATGCAAATTAAATTTAAAAGTATTCCAAGCATACTTTTTTTTCAGAGAGCTGGTCATTAGACTTTTACCAGTACACTGCTGCTTCTGAGATCCTTTTGGGCATCCCAGCTGTGAATTTATTAAATAATGTAAGCCTAAAATTCATCCCCATTTTAAAGATGGGGAGACAGAGGCTCAGAAAGACTATGTAACTAAAGGTTCCTGAGATGCTTCAGTCTAGCTCCTGCTAATGGGTAAGGTTGAATTTATGGTCTCTTGGAAATGTGGTAGTCATTTATAATGTGGCATTGGTGATGGTATGGTTGCCCCTGGGGGTGTGAGAGCATGCCCAGGGTCTTCAAATTCTGGATAAGAGTTCTGAGCAGCAGCACCTTCCAGAAACACCCTACTCAGGAGGCTGAAAGGAATGCAACAGAAAAGAAGTCATCAATTTGGGGGAAAGCTGTTGAATCCCTGCAAGGCAGAGCAGACACCCACAATATCAGACATAAATGAGAGTTAATAAAATGGGGAATATACATTGCCCATTTACATTTATTGCACATTAAAACTCCTAGCACACAAAAGATAATGACAGATGCAAATTGCAAGCACGGAACACTGCCAGTCTGTCAATGGGAAGTGGGCAAGGTGCCAGCTCCCCAGATTAAAACCAAACAAGGGGAAATGGAGGGAAAAAGGGAGTGGGGTATCTTAGAAACAGTATGAGGAAGGCAGAGAAGGTAGAGGTGGGTTCCCAAAGTCAGGGTGTATTCCAGTCTGACTGAAAAACATTCTCAGGTTTCAAGGATCAACAAAGAGATCCAAATTGGCCCAGAATGAGGCAGGGTTCAGGGAAGAGTGAGACAGCCCCAGGTAAGGCTCAATTAGAGAAGGAGTGGCTTCATTTTGCCATGGTACTAGTAATGCTAGACTTTGAGTCAAGAGGCCCAGGTTCATATCCCACTTCAGACACTAACTATGTGACCATAGGCATGTCATTAACCTCTCTGAGCTTCAGCTTCCTTATCTGCAAAGTGGGAATACTTGTACTCACGCTACCTACTTCTCAAGGTTGTTGAGTGGAAATTACTTTGCAAGCCTTCAAAGGCTACATAAGTATGTTATTATTGGCTGTTCAGCTCATGATGGCCTACTTCTCTCAAGTTTGGCTTCTTTTTTTTTTTAAACTTGACCCTATAATTTTTTTTCATTCTCAACTTGATTCCTCTATTAAATAAAAGGCTCCTGAGGGAGGGACAAATATCCCTAACATCTTGTCTAGAATTTTGTTTTTAGGGTCCATCAAAAGGTATGGAAGGACTACAGTCTGTGCTTATGGAGGAAGTGCTAATTGCCCTGTCCTCTGTGCATGGTTTCTCATATTAGAATATAAATTCTTCTCTCCAGCAATTGAGTATGAATCCATTTATTCAGTTATGAAGGGACCATGTTGAATGTGAGCTGAATCTCAGGATTCCCTGTACAGACCTTTCCCATATCATCAAGAAGCAGGAGATAATCAAGAAATTGATTAGGCAGAAACAGGCTCAGATTCAGGTGTTTTGGGGATTAGCTCCTTCATGAAAGGAGAGTGTCTCTGACACCTGTAAAACGGTCTGGAAGCTCTGTGGAAGGAGAGGAGGAAGGAGCTCAAGGACCCTGACCAGCTCTATATAACCCTAAAAAATCTGTTGGTTCAGATCAAGACCCACCCCAGTGCCTGACCCTTTAATGGACCCTTTTAAAAAAAGAGAGGCTCTTGATTATCATCAGGTCCTCTGCTTCCCCATAGACCTGAAGATCTGGGGGATTCACTGACAAGTATGGAGATCAGCACAGTACTCCCCACCCTTCCCCCTCACTATGGAAACTCATCTTATTACTTTTAAATAAAGTATTAATTTCCCCCTGAGGAAAAATAAAAAACAACAAACCAAAAAACACCAAGGCAAACAAAGTTAAGTGACTTGTTCAGGGTCAAAGTAAATAATATTTAGAGCATAAAGGAGGGAAAAAAGAGAAAGAAAAGGACAACTAGAGAGCATCTAGCTGCTTTTAAACCAATCAAATGACCTGGCCAAGTTAAAAATTAATGCTACTCTACTCCAGAACTAGAGCACTGCCAGAATTCATAGTTATAATTGTGGCACCACCATCAATGATATCTAAAAAGACTATAAATAATAAAATGGATACCTCAAAATTAGACATAGGCAAACAGTTTAAATTTCACAACAGTAAAGAAAATTAAGTCTTCAAACCCTAGGCCAGCAAATATGACTTTGCTTCCTTGCAAAATTGAGAATTATTAAAAGGTTAGTGGTGGTTATAAGAAATTAGCACAGGGTCTTCAAAAATTGGTCATGTCAGAAGACAGGTAGGTAACTCAGTAGATTAAGAACTAGTCCTAAATACAGGAGGTCCTGGATTCAAATTTGACGTCAGAAACTTCCTAGTTTTGTGACCCTGGATAAGTCACTTAAACCTCATTGCCTAGCCCTTCCTGCTCTTTTGTCTTGGAACTAATGCACAATATCGATTCTAAGACAGAAGGTAAGTGTTTAAAAATACAGGCCAAAAGAATACATCAAAAGACATCATCCAGTGGAGTCAAATTAGTCCCTCTTTGAGTATGAAGGACAACAACTATCATTAATCTATCTATCCATCCACCCATCCATCCGTTCATCCATCTACCCATCCAGCCATCTGCACATATACATATATACATATATCTCTGAACTTTGGAGTTGTAACACCTCTGTTAAGAGTTGTATAGCATAAGTAGCATAAGTCATCATCAGTTCAATGTAGTTGTGGTCATTATTACATTATTACATTGATCAGAGTTCTTAAGATTTTCCAGGTTATTTTTCTTTACTATCTATTGTTTCTGTATAAATTGTTCCAATTCTCTTCAATCTGCATTAATTTATACAGTTCTTCTCAATTTATCCAAATTTATGTTTTTCATTATTTCTTATTCCATTATACTCATAAACTGTAGCTTGCTCAACTATTCTCCAATTGTAATAAATATATTGTACATATGGATCTTTGCTTTCTTTGGCCTCTTTAGGGATATAAACTTAATAGTTTCATCTCTGGGAATGCATGATTTAATGACTCATTGGGCCTAGTTCCAAATTGTTTTCCAAAAATCTAGACCAATTACTCCACCAATCATATACCAGTATGAAATTTTCAAAATTTAAATTCTCTAATTCATAATGATTTGGAGCATTCTTCCATACAATTGTTGATCACTTGAATTTCTTCTTTTGAAAATAGCCTGTAGATATACTTTGACAACTAGAGGAAGAACGTTCTTAAATAACCAGTTTCCTAGAGTAGTTTGGAAAGAGAAATATAGGGTAGTTTCCCAAAAATCTATGCTTGGCTCTGTGAAAATTAACATTTTTATCTATAGCTTAGGTGAAAATTTTATTGGTGGCTTGTCATGTTTATCAAATGTTCAGATAACACAAAGCTGGGAAGGATAGGTAAGAATCTAGATGTCAGAATCAGGATCCAAAAAAATCTCAACAGGCTAGGATGTAGGATTGAATCTAGGAAGATGAAATTTCAGAGGGATAAATATAAAATCTCTCACTTCAAAAAGAGCAACTTGACAAGTACAAGATGGGAGAGATGTGCCTAGATAATTTTTCTTTAAAAAAAAAATCTGTTGTAAATAAACAGTGATCCTGCACTGGTCACATAAAATTCTTATACCAAGGAGAAAAGGGACAAATTTAAGCACTTTACTGTGGCAACCATTTTGATTCAACGAAACCTTGCAGAAATAGTAATAGTCACTTTATCTATTTACTAAAGCCCATTGCCATGATATTATCTCCTTATTGAAAGGGATAAAAACCTTGTCCTGTGTCAAGGATAGGTTGGAGTTAATGAGAGGTAAGAGAAATCCAAATTCTGTCAGTCCCCTTTTGGGACTCTACAGAGCCAGCCTTCCCTTTGAAACTCTTCAAGGCCAGTCCCCTTTGAGTACTCATCAAGAATTAAATCTTCTTCAGGACTATTTAAACAGTGGGTTGCTTTGGGTTTTTCTGGATTCCTGATGGAAGAGGTTAACCCTTCACCAAGTTTTTGAAGGAAAGAAAAAAACAAAAACAACTTTGGGAAGACATAAGAGCAACCAGAAATCTCCATAGTCCCTTTTCCCAAATACCTACAATAGAAAGTTTGGGGAGTTTCAAGAACACTCCTTTCTGGTTGAGCTAAGTTGTCTCACAATGTGAGAAATGTTTCACTTTATACTGTCTGGTATATATTCTCCTATGTATACCTACGCTGATTTGTTTTGCTATGATGTGGATACTGGACTTCTCTATTTATTATGTGTGTTCATTATGGAACTGGTATTAGAAGGGAAAGGTGACAAATGTTGGCTATAAAACTTAAGGTCCCCTTTCCCCATCATTGTTTTATTTTGTTACCCTTTATAATTCTTTGCATTTAATAACATTATTCTGAGAACAGGGTCATTATTTTGATACATAGACCTCACCAGACTGCCAAAAGAATTAATGAAATATAAAAACTAATAACCTTTGATCTACTTATATGTAGAAAAGCAGAAGGGTGCTTGCTTAAGAATAAGTAAAATTTGTAAATATGGGTAAATGCAAAAAATTTTTAATAGAGAATATAATTTGAATTCATCTGATGATCTCTAAATGTCAGAAAAAATGTTGGAAAAGTTAATAATCTGAAATGCCGAGCATGCAAATTAAAAAACTAGAAAGTGAACAAATTAAAAACCCTCAGATGAAGACTAAATTAGAGATCCTAAAAATCAAAGGAGAGATTAATAAAATTGAAAGTCAAAGAACTATTGATTTAATAAATAAGACTAGAAGCTGGTACTTTGAAAAAACAAATAAAATTGACAAAGTACTAGTCAGTCAAATTAAAAAAAGGAAAGAAAAAAAACAAATTGACAGTATCCAAGATGAAAAGGGAGACCTCACCTCTAATGAAGAGGAAATCAAGGCAATCATTAAAAACTACTATGCCCAATTATATGGCAAAAATATGGCAATCTAAGTGATATGGATGAATACTTACAAAAATATAAATTGCCTAGACTAAAAGAAGAAGAAATAAATTACCTAAACAACCCCATATCAGAAAAAGAAATTGAACAAGCCATCAAAGAACTCCCTAAGAAAAAATCCCCAGGTCCAGATGGATTCACAAATGAATTCTATCAAACATTCAAAGAACAGCTAACCCCAATACTATACAAACTATTTGACAGAATAAGCCAAGAAGGAGTTCTACCAAATTCTTTTTACGACACAAACATGGTACTGATCCCAAAGCCAGGTAGGTCAAAAATAGAGAAAGAAAACTATAAGCCAATCTCCTTAATGAATATAGATGTAAAAATCTTAAATAGGATACTAGCAAAAAGACTCCAGCAAGTCATCACAAGGGTTATTGACTATGACCAGGTAGGATTCACACCAGGAATGCAAGAATGGTTGAATATTAGGAAAACCATCCACATAATTGATCATATTAACAAGCAAACCAACAAAAATAACATGATTATCTCAATAGATGCATAAAAGGCCTTTGACAAAATATAACACCCATTCCTATTGAAAACACTAGAAAGTATAGGAATAGAAGGGCCTTTCCTAAAAATAATAAACAGTATATACCTAAAACCATCAGCAAACATCATCTGCAATGGGGAAAAACTCAAAGCCTTCCCAATAAGATCAGGAGTCAAACAAGGATGCCCATTATCACCTTTATTATTTAATATTGTACTAGAAACACTAGCCATAGCAATTAGAGAAGAAAAAGAAATTGAAGGTATTAAAATTGGCAATGAGGAGACCAAGTTGTCACTCTTTGCGGATGATATGATGATTTACTTAAAGAATCCTAGAGAATCAACCAAAAAGCTAGTCAAAATAATCAACAACTTTAGCAAAGTTGCAGGATACAAAATAAACCTGCATAAGTCATCAGCATTTCTATATATCTCCAAACCAGTTCAGCAGCAAGAATTAGAAAGAGAAATTCCATTTAAAGTCACCCAAGACAATATAAAATACTTAGGAATCTATCTGCCAAAACAAACACAGAAACTATATGAACACAACTACAAAACACTCTCCACACAATTAAAACTAGATCTAAACAATTGGGAAAACATTGATTGCTCATGGGTGGGACAAGCTAACATAATAAAAATGACCATCCTACCCAAACTTATATATCTATTTAGTGCCATACCCATTGAACTTCCAAAAAACTTTTTTACTGAATTAGAGAAAATCATAACAAAGTTCATTTGGAAGAACAAAGGATCAAGGATATCCAGGGAAATCATGAAAAAAAATACAAAGGAAGGTGGCCTTGCAGTCCCAGATCTCAAACTATATTACAAAGCAGTGGTCATCAAAACAATTTGGTACTGGCTAAGAGACAGAAAGGAGGATCAGTGGAATAGACTTGGCGTAAATGACCTCAGCAAGACAGTCTATGACAAACCCAAAGACCCCAGCTTTTGGGACAAAAATCCACTATTTGATAAAAACTGCTGGGAAAATTGGAAGACAGTGTGGGAGAGATTAGGTTTGGATCAACACCTCACACCCTACACCAAGATAAACTCAGAATGGGTGAATGACTTGAATATAAAGAAGGAAACTATAAGTTAATTAGATGAACACAGAATAGTATACATGTCAGACCTTTGGGAAGGGAAAGATTTTAAAACCAAGCAAGACATAGAAAGAGTCACAAAATGTAAAATAAATAATTTTGACTACATTAAATTCAAAAGTTTCTGTACAAACAAAATCAACGTAACTAAAATTAGAAGGGAGGCAACAAATTGGTAAACAATCTTCATAACAAAAACCTCTGACAAAGGTCTAATTACTCAAACTTATAAAGAGTTAAACCAGTTGTACAAAAAATCAAGCCATTCTCCAATTGAAAAATGGGCAAGGGACATGAATAGGCAGTTTTCAGTTAAAGAAATCAAAACTATTAATAAGCACATGAAAAAAAATGTTTTAAATCTCTTATAATCAGAGAGATGCAAATCAAAACAACTCTGAGGTATCACTTCACACCTAGCAGATTGGCCAACATGACAGCAAAGGAAAGTAATGAATGCTGGAGGGAATGTGGCAAAGTGGAAACACTAATTCATTGCTGGTGGAGTTGTGAATTGATCCAACCATTCTGGAGGGCAATTTGGAACTATGCCCAAAGGGCGATAAGAGACTGTCTGCCCTTTGATCCAGCCATAGCACTGCTGGGTTTGCACCCCAAAAAGATAATAAGGAAAAAGACTTGTATAAGAATATTCATAGCTGCACTCTTTGTGGTGGCAAAAAATTGGAAAATGAGGGGATGCCCTTCAATTGGAGAATGGCTGAACAAATTGTGGTATATGTTGGTGATGGAATACTATTGTGCTAAAAGGAATAATAAAGTGGAGGAATTCCATGGAGACTGGAACAACCTCCAGGAAATGATGCAGAGTGAAAGGAGCAGAACCAGGAGAACATTGTACACAGAGACTGACACATTGTGGTACAAGAGAACGTAATGGACTTCTCCAGTAATGGCTTTACAATGTCCCTGAACAACCTGCAGTGATCTACGGAAAAAAAAAAAAAACTGTCTTCAAGCAGAGGACAAACTGAGGGAGTAAAAACACCAAGGAAAAGCAACTACTTGACTACAGAGGATGAGGGGACATGATCGAGGAGAGATGCTAAATGAGCGCCCTAATGCAAATACCAACAACAAGGAAATGGGTTCAGAGCAAGGACACATGCGATACCCAGACGAATCGTGGGTCGGCTAGGGAAGGGGTTAGGGGGGTTAGGGGGAGGAAAAGAAAATGATCTATTTCCAATGAACAATGTATGAAAATGACCAAATAAAATAATGTTTTAAAAATTAAAAAATAATAATAATAATAATCTGAAATGCCAGAGAAATAGTCTTTTGTTAAAGCTTAAGGAAGGTTTCCAAAATATTTTCTTTATTTTTTTTTAATTTCTTAGATTCTCCAGGATATCAAGGCAATTTTCCCTGATGATTTCTCATAATATGATGTCCAGGCTCTTTTTTTTTTTTTCATCATGGCTTGCAGATATTCCAATGAATTCTCAGATTATTTCTCCTGTATCTTTTTTCCAGGTCATTTCCTTTCACACTTTCCTTTGAGGTTTCCTCTTTCCTTTTTGGCATTGCTGTCCTCTTCTGAGTTCATAGTTGGATCTTCTCTGTCATTAAAGTAACTTTCTGCAGTCAGGGTTTTTCTTTGACTTTTGTTCATTTTTCTAGTTATTTTTTTCCATTCTCTTATCTATCTGTTGGGGTTCTTCTCTGCTCTGTAGAGGGGGTAGGGTACTGGCATTCCAGTTTCCACAGAGGCTGTGTTCCCTGGACTACTATTTCTTCTTACCCCAGGAATATATGTTTCTCCTGCTTTCCTTTTTCTGAGACAATGTATGTCCGGGGGGGGGGGGGGGGGGTGCCACGGTGGTTCAGGTGAGGAGAGCATCCTTTACTCTACCATCTTAGTTCCTAGCATGTCTGTGAAATTTCTCTTTCTGATATATCCACCTTATTTCCTATTTTCCCCATTCCTTTATACATTTAAAAAAAAAACTCTTGCCTTCTGTCTTAGTATCAGTTCTAACACAGAAGAGTGGCAAGGACTAGACAATTAGAGTTAAGTGCTCAGGATCACATAGCTAGGAAGAGTCTGAGGTTAGATTTGAATGCAGGTGCTCCCAACTCCAAGCCTGGTGGTTTATCCTCCTTTATACCTATTTAATTGGCTTTTCTATGTATGTACCCAGAATTTATATTCCCTCCATATTCCCTCTTTTATTCAGAAAAGTATAGTTCATGTTAATTCATGGAAGAAGATGATGGAATATTAAATGTGGGGAAGACCTAGTAATTTACTTTGGCTAGAACACATCTGATGTGTCCTGGACAATTCTAGCTTCCATCCCTACTCAAATCACTCCCCTGACTCCAAAAATATTTGTTTTGTATCCCCCCATTAGACTGTCTGCTCTTGAGAATGGGAGTCTTCCTGTTTTATTGTACTGTTATCCCCAACTCTTAGCCCAGGCCTTGCTGCATAGTAAATGCTTAGTAAATGCTTTTCATTCATTCATACCAGTGACAATAGATCCTTGAAATATTCAAGTAAGTATTTATGATAAATGAAACATGATAAATTAATAAAAGAGGTACAAACCAAGCACTACTGGAAACCCAGGAAAGAAAAACTGTCTTGGGCCCTTAGAAAGTATTGGTGATTAACTGACTCATTCATTAATTTTGAAACTTTTTAGAAGACCCTTCCATAAGGGCTAATGGGAAGGAGATGAAATCTTTGGTAGGAGGACATAAATTTGTATCTCAGCTCTTATATTTGAATCCCAGCTCTCAGTGAACTAGGGAAATCTCTAGTTATTTATCTGTAAAATGAGAAGATTCAAGTGTGTGAGAATTTATTTTTCATATACTGTATTAATTCCTACATCAGGGCTCCAGATACGAAAGGCCCTAATCGATTCCTGTATATTAGAGAAAATTGATGTGCCAGAGTTTTGAATTACAAACACCATCCAGTCTACTGTTTCTTGCATTTTCTTTGTCCTTAGGAATCCCAATGAGTGTATTCCCTTTTAACAGAATTTGGTTAATTGAAGATTGAGACAAGGATTCTCTTCCTGCCTAGGAAAGATCCATCACATAGAGATGGGGAGGGGTGGATAGTTTGATGGACCAATTCCTAATTAGCTATTTACCAATTAGGGATGTCTTGGTTTGTTAAAGGAAGGGACTAAATAATAACCTAAAAATCTATTTATAGAGATATAAGGGGAGTTTGGGGTCTTTGGTCATTGGAGAGAGCCTCTGACCTATCTCTTTATTAGTTGTAATGCTAGCCTAATCAATAAATTGACATCCTAACCCAAAATCAGTCTTTTGAAATAATCTGAATCTTAAGAAATGGATTATCTTTAAAGTTTTTTATTAATCCATAATCTATGATATGTAGTTTTAAATCTGCAAGGGACCTAATAGGTAAATTACTACAACTCCTTCATTTTACAGATGAGGAAATCAAAGCCATAAAAGGTTGAAATAGCCTTGCCAAGTCAGGTAGTGAACAGCAAAGCCAGCATTTAAACCCCAAATCATCTGATTCTATATTCATCATCATGCCACGTTCTCTCCTCCATCCCCAACCCATGATCTCTTACTCCTGGAGAGATCTATACTAAAGTCTGTTCCCTAGAGAAATTCAACTTTCCCATCAGAATGAAGCCTGCGTTAGACCCAAAAATCACTTCCTGGTACCTGGAGAGAGATGTCCAAGCAAATGTCAGAAAGTCACTTAAAGCTGTTCCTCAGGAATCTGAACTTTTAGCTGCCACCCACCCCACTACCCCATGTTCCCATCTTCTCCATAGCCACTGCTACTGTCTCCCTAGAGTGAGGGGAATGAAAAGCCTCAAACTGCATACATTTTGTCCACCTTTGCTCTCTCTTTTTCAGTTTTCCTGGGGAGGGAGGATGCATTTGTTCTGGTGGTAACAAGGTGAACTGTGTTATCTATAATACCCAGCCCAGTCGGACCCTGCTTTACTGCCCTGCTGTTCCTTTTTCCATAGCATAAGCATCTGTTGGATTCTTCTCTCCCCATCTCAGGCAGAGTTCTTAGATTTCTAGCTGGCTTCAGCACAGCTGGGAGCAGAGAGGCTGAATCACTTCCACAAGTGAAGGAGACAAAAGATTGGATTGGGATTAAGAGAGAGACAGTGATTGACTGACTCATCAATTTAGAGATTTCTTTAAAGGAGACCCTTCCTCAAGGGGCAAGATGGTGTAAGAGGAAGGGCATCCCTAGGGTCCACTCTTTGCCCTTGGACCACTAACCATGCCCTAAACCTCCTGGAGAATCATCCAACAGACTCTTTGCTGAGACTTCATAAATGTATTCATTCACTCATCCATTCATTCCCTCCTAGATTATTGTTGTTTTTCTTCCTCCTTTTCAAAAGCCAAGAAGATGCTGCAGCAGCCAAGAATGAAAGTGTTTGTCTTAATTTTGCCCTCTCCCCTAGAACTGCTGCAGAAAATGGCCCAGCCCTTTCGTCTGCTGCTTGTGGTGGCAAAGATAAACAGGCCATCAGTGCAGAGCTGAAAAGAAATATAGAAAAGGGGATGGGAGCAGTTTAATTACTTTGAATGGCTTTTTGTGTTCCATGTGATTGCTTCCTATGATACAGTAGTTTCTCATTCTCCATACAAGCTCCTGGTTCCTATTCATAAGAATAAGATTGAAGCTGGGAATTGGCTTTCTAGAGCCAGAGAGGGAAGAAATAGAGAGAGTGTGTGTCTGTGTGTGTTTTTGTACAAGTGTGTGAATGTGTGTGTGCATATGGTGAGGGGAAAGAGAAAAGAAGGGAGAGAGAGAAAAGGAGGGGGGAAGGTCAGGGAGAGAGGAAGGAAGGGAGAGGAGGAGAGAGGGGGAGAGAGGGAGAAAGAGAAAGAATCTATTGTGTAAATTTGGGCAGAGGTGGGAGGAAATAAAATCAATTTAATTCATAGAAATTCATTAGAGATGATCATCTTAGATGTTATCTACTCCAAACTTATTATTTTGAAGACCTGAATACTAAAGTGATGGGTCATAAGCTCTTAAGCAAACAGGGACACAAAATCATCTAGTCTAACTCTCATTTTACAGGAAACGAAATTAAGACACAGAACTTGAAGTGCCCAAGTCACAAAGTGGCAAAGCTAGGATTGAACTCATAGCATCTGATTCTAAATCTAGTTCTACCTTTGAAAGGAAACCTTCCATGACATAGTGAGCAGAATTCTGAGCTTAGAGTCTGGAAGCTGAGGGTTTCAAATCCTCCCTTTGACCATAGGCACATCCCTTAAACTCTGAACTTCAATTTTTTCATCCATAAAATACAAATGATTATCTGGAGTAGTTACCTCATCATATTATTTTAAAGATCAGTGAAACTTTGTAAAGTATTTTAGAATGTATTTATACATTTAGAGTGTAATTATCATTTATCTCTGTTACATGGTCTGATCTAATAATTCAACAAATATTTATGAAGATATATTCAAGGTGCTATGTGTCAGGGTTTTTTTTTTTCAATTCAATATACTTTCCATTTCAACCCAATTCAATAATATTGAGTATGCCTTGTGCAATCTTATTATCATAATGTCAGCTTCATTCCTGGCTTTATTTTGCATATATTTTATATGTGGTTAGTTTGTATACATAGTCATAGGAGGGTGTGCTGTATAAGTTGTCTCCCCTGTAGGATGTAAATTCTTTGAGAGAAGGAATTATTTCATTTTCATCTTTATGGTTCCAGTTCCTAGCACATGGTAGACACTCATTGTTTGATGATTGACTGTATGGTTCTTCTTTCCTCTTCCCCAGTGGAATGAGCTTGTCCATTTAGGGATAGTTTAATCAAGTCGCAACAGAAGAGCTGGATGACTTCCATCAAAACCAAGATCTGCTGATCATTGCTATTGTCTCTTCCCAAAGAGAAAAAGAGTGGAGGGGGTGGGGGAGAGGCAAGGGACTCTAGATTGTAAGGACAAGGCGAATTACTTTCAAGAAACATCCAATGTTGATCTGGAAATCATGAGACCTGAATTCTAATCCTGGTTTAGGCACTGATTCTCTGTATGACTTTACATGTATCACTTCCCCCATCACATCTTTCTCCCTAAACTCTCTTTCCCCTTATATAAAATGAAAAGCTTGGGAAATGGTGTTGAGAACTGAAATCACAATAACACATTCCAGACATGGTATGACAAGAACAAAGAACATAATTCTGTTATGAAAATACTACTATCATATCAGTAAGCTGAGTAAGGTTTATGCATTTATGCTTAATCTGCTCTGTTTCAAAAGAATGGAAATTCCTTGATGGCAAAGAAATGATCATCTTTGTATCTTCAATGCCTAGCACCAACAAGCAAGGTGTAGCATAGGTTTTTAATAAATGTTGGTTGATTGATTGATAGCACCTAAAAAGCCCCTCAAGACCTGCATTATAGCTTTTCCCCCATATCAAGGGAATAGAACTTTGAATGCATTAGGAGCTCTGATTGTTTAAAGAAACTCTTTAAATTCTTAACTTCTGTGGTTCCAGCTTACCCTCTTAAGATTTATTTAATATTATTCTCCTTCCTTTACTCTGTGCTATGGCTAAATGTCCCCACTTGCTATTCTAAGACGTGGCCTCTATGGGCTGTACCCCATGTCTGGAATGTACTTCCTCTCTTGCTCTCCTGCTAGGGAAAAGTAAAAAATGTACTAGTATTGCTTTTATCCTCTAACTGAATGTAAGCTACTGGAGAACAGGACTGATTTTTCCCCTTTCTGTCTTTGTAACCAGATTACCTAGCACTATTCCACATAGAGAATATTGCTTATTTATACGCTAATAATATATTCTATGTAATAAAAAATTACATATAATATATATTACTACTAATAATATATAAGCTAATAAATGCTTATTTAATTAGGCTACATTGAATAGAATTTCAAGGTTTCGGGGGGGTAAACCAAAGCATGAATCAAGTTTTCAATATTCCTGACACATGTTGATCATCAGATTTCTGCATGAAGATTTCCAGTAAGGGGAAATTCATAAGAACACAAGAGAACTCTGAGCAGGCAGCCCATTTGGCATTAGGGCAGTTCTAATGGTAAAGTAGAAATTTCTCCAGTCTAGATACAAAGATATGGTACTTACTCTACTACTAACTACTCCTGTGATGATCTTCAGCAAATCATCTTGCATCTATGGATCAGTGGATAGAGTCAACCCAAGATGGAAGATCCTGGGTTCAAATCTAGCCTCAGACACTTCCTAGCTATGTAATCCTGGCCAAGTCACTTATCTTCAATGGCTTAACCCTTACTGCTCCTCTGCCTTTGAACCAATATGAGTTCTTAAACAGAAAGTAAGTGTTAAAAAATTATCTCATACTGGAATGACCTCCAGGAATTGATACAGAGTGAAAGAAGTGGAACCAAAAGAATCTTATACACAGAGACTGATACTCTGTGGTACAATCAAAAGTAATGGACTTCTATACTAGCAGCAATGCAATGATCCAGAACAATTCTGAGAGACTTATGAGAAAGAAGCTATTCACATCCAGAGAAAGATCTGTGGGAGTAGAAGCAAAAAAGAAAAACAACTGCTTCATCACATAGGTCAATGGGGACATAATTGGGGATATAGACTCTAAACGATCACCCTAGAGAAAATATCAATAATATGGAAATAGGTCTTGATCAATGACACATGTAAAACCCAGTGGAATTGTGCTTCGGCTACAGGGAGGGGCTGGGGGAGGGAAAGAACATGAATCATGTAACCATGGGAAAATATTCTAACTTAATTAAATAAAATTTTCAAAAATATCATCTCATATCTGGAACTCATTTTCCTCATCTAAAAAATGGAGATGATAATGCTAACCTAGTCTATCTTATGAGTTTACCCTATGAATTGAACAAGTTTTTTTAAAGCCTGGGAATTATAGTTTGTTGTTATGTCTGTTGTTGGTGTTCATTTGTGTCCAACTGTTTGTGATCCCATTTGGGATTTTCTTGTCAAATATACCAGAGTGGGTTGCCGTTTCCTTCTCCATCTTATTTTACAGATGAGGAAACTGAGGCAAAAAGAGTTAAATGATTTGCCTAGGATCATACAGCTAATAAATATCTAAGGCAAGACTTGAACTTATTAAGATCCCAGTGATGGCAAATCTTTTAGAGGCTGAGCGCCCAAACTGTAAACTACATGGAGACAAGGAGGGGAACAGTCCAGCCCCATATCCCTCTGTAAGGAAGTAAGGCAAACTCTGTGCTGGGTTTACATGTGCCCACAGACCAGGCTCTGAGAGCCCCCCCTGCCACATGATATAGGCACGTTACCACAGATTCACCAACACAGGACTATACTATTTAGTGCTTCATAGAAACCACAGAAGAGTAGTATAAATGCATTTGTAGTAAAAACTGAGGTAAAAATCTGGTCTTTTCTACTAATTAGTTATATGACCTGAAACAAACCTCTTAACCCCTGTAAGTCTGTTTCCTCGTTTCTAAAATGAGAGATCTGATGCAGAGTATAATTACAAAAGTGTTTTACATTAATACAATTTTAAATAATCGTTTTCCTGCATTTCTGCGATCCATATTCCTCCTCTCCTTCCCACCACTTCCTTCTCACCAAGACAACAGAAAACATGATATAGTTTATACATGTGTTATTATACAATACTTTTTTACTACTCTCATTGGTCTTTATAATCTCTACCTTGGAATCATTGTTCTCATTTACAATCACATTATCTTTATCCAATTTACATTCTTCACTATTTTCCATCATTTCACAATCATTAGAATTTTCCACTAATTTTACATTACAATATTCTTTTTCCTCACAATTATTCATACTAATTACATTATTCCTTGTTTCAATCACATTATTTATAAATTCATTAACCGTATCTCCATTTTCCCTTGATACTTCAAAAACTTTAGAAATCTGGGTACACCTTCATAATGAACATGCCCCTTTGTTCTCATCACCCTTATGCCCACTTCACTACTTGACTGTATTTGAGTCTTGCTCCTATTTTTACCCACTCTTGCATAGTGTTCAAATCAGTTGCTTGAGCTCTGACAGCAAGCATTTTGGCAATTGTTTACATTATTTCTCCTTTGATAATTATTATTCCAATTATTATTACTTCAATTATTATAATTATTCTATCTATTTTGTCCACCATTCCTATTTAGTTGTCTGGAAAATTGTCCCCTGAACCTACATTCCCTGACAAAATGTCCAAAATATAAGAAACACTTCTGGGGTTCAGATCTCCTTTCTCTAGGCTTATATTGGTTGCATAGATCTTAGAGCTTCCACTGCCTTTATTTCCTTTATTTTGCTATCTCTTGCTTTATTTTCTGCATCCCTCAATTACTTTTTTAAATCCTATATTATTGTATCCCTTTCTTCATATTTATCATCATTGTCTATACACAAATACGTTGCCGTTTTCCTTAATTCTTCTAGTCCCATCTCTTTCCAATCAGGGCAATTATTTCTAAAGAATAATTTAATCTTAGGGCATGCATTTTTTATAAATATCCTCTTAATGTGTGTAATTTTGTCTTCTTCTAACACATCCAGGCCTAAGACTATTTCAGCAACTTCTGTGATTCTCTCAAGGAAATTTGTAGGTGTCTCATTTAATTTCTGTTTAATATTCTCAAATTTAGACCAAGCATTAGGTCTTTTAGTATGTCTCTTCATCACACCCATAATTGGCCTTCTGGCTTTTTTCATCATTTCATAATCACAAGATAAATTCATATCCACACCTTGAAAATTTCATGGCTATGGGGGTCAATAATGGATCATTCCTTGTTTCTTCTATGAACTTGTTTCTTTCCCTTTTTGTTAATAATTCCTTCATTATAAATAAAAATCACCATAATCTGGGTCAAAGATATCTATTGCCCTTTGAAATGCTCTTACTACCTTATTAGGTTCTTCTGAATAGGACCGGGTCCTATGTCTAATCGTTTCCAAATCTTCAGGTGTAAATAATTTGTGAGTTTTGATTTTATATATCTCATCTTGGGTCACAACAGGGATATCTCTTTTAGGGAACAATGATGCTTGATTTTTATTGCATTCTGCCTCTTCCCTTTTCAATCTAGACAATTTCTTAATTTTCCCATCATTATTTTCCTTATTAACCTCATTATCTTTTAAATCATTCACAATATCATTGGTTAAAATCATCCTCTCTTTCATACATAACTCCATTGCATCTATTTTTTCTTTCATAATCATAATCATTTGTTTCATCTCAAAATCCTTTGTTATCTATAGCACAATTATTCCCAATCTATGGCCAACACCAAAAAACACAAATTTACATTTATACAATACAAACAAACATATACAAATCAAAGGCACATAGGCTAATACAGATCTTATAGTTAATGTCATCACCGGTTCCATTCACTCATATTCTAAAAGCATATAGCAACACTGGGAAAATAGTTTAAAAATTCCATAAGAGATGAATAGGAAATGGTCCCATAGAAAATCAATACACCATTTGCCATGTCCCTTGACATGATATTAACAGTGCATATGAAGTTACTATATGATGTGTTGTATTATTGTCCACTTCAATTAATATTAATAAACACCAAAGAACAGAACAACAAAAAATCAATTAAAATATCAACCAAAAAAATGGCTTCCTAACACATGTGCTAGTGGCCTTTAACTTTTAAATCCCCTTCAGAGTCCAGCAAGAATCAGAGAGTTCCATGTCAGTCAGAGCAAGCACCCTGGAAGCAACCAAGTGCTGAAGAGTGACAATGAAATGGAAATCTCCCTGTTTTACCCTGGCCAAAGTCAAATTTTTGTAGGTTAGTAACTATTGACTCACCAACTGTTATGGGGAGGGTTAAAAGGAAGGGTTAAACAAGATATAGATAGATATAGATATAGATGTAGATGTAGATGTAGATATAGAGATAGAGATAGAGATAAAGATAAAGATATAGATGATATAGATATAGATGATATAGATATAGATAGATATAGATAGATATAGATATAGATATAGATATAGATATAGATGATATAGATATAGATATAGATATATAAAAGTTTATTTACCTAAAGAGAGAAAGGAATGGAAGGGAATCAGGGAATACCTTACTTCTAACCCCACCACAGATATTAAAACCCTAAACTTTCTAAATTATCTTAACCTAACTAATTAAAAGAATAATTAAAGTTAGTGAGGGATTTTTAGGGGCAAAAACAACAGGGGTCCAAAGAAATTTCACAACCAAGAGTCCTTCTTTGATTCAGACAGCAGTCTCAGGATGAAGAGTCCTCACAGGATTCAGGAGGGGTAATCTCTCACTCAACTACTCCTTCAAGATGGTCCAATTTCCTGGCAGCTCCAAAGTCTTTTCCCTTCAAAAAGAGACACCTCCACTCCCTCTGTCTTCTTCTAGGAAGGCAACAGTCAGTTCCCAACTGTCAGTCCCCAACTGCCTCTCTGCTTCTCAGTGCTTTAGAATGTTGATCCAGTCCTTGCTCTGTGGAATCTTGGTTTGTAGCATCCCATGCTATCAGCCTTCCTTATTATGCCCTGCTAGAAATCCCTTACTACACATGTTCACCATGTTGTACAAGAAGACACATATAATTTATACTAGAGAAAAATTCACAGAGGACATAAAGTAAAGAATGGTATGCTTCAATCTGCATTCAGACTATATCAATTCCTTCTCTGACAGTGGATATCCCTCTTTGTCAGAAATCCCTTGGCATTGTCCTGGATCTTTGTACTGCTCACTGAGTTCTAATAGTTGCTAATCATACATTATTGTTGTTACTATGTACACTATGTTCTGGTTTTGCTCACTTCACTTTGCATTACTTCATAATGTCTTTCCAGGTTTTCCTGTGATCATCTCATTTATCATCTCTTATGGCATTATAGTATTCCATTAGTCTTGTGTACCACAACTTGTTCAGCCATCCCTCAATTAATAGACTTCCCTTCAGTTTCCAGGTCTTTGTTGCTACAAAAAGAGCTGCTATAAATATTTTGTACAATTAAGTCCTTTTCCCCTTCAAGTAGGTCCCCTTTTCCCACTTTGATCTCTTTGGGATACAGACCTAGTAGTGGTATTACTGGCAAAGCATTCCTTTCAGTATCCACACTCTAACAATGCTTTCTACATGTGGAGATAAATGGCTGTCAAGACCATCAGTGCTGGAGCCTTACCCACTGCTGATCTGTGCAGGCATCTGACTTGATCTGGAGGAATGATTCACTAACTGATGAAAACTCTTTCACTCTGATTGATCCTCTCTACTTCTCTCCCCTAGATTTGTGCCCACTTACTTGTACTTACTCTGTCCCAGTATGTTTTTATTGCTTTCTCCCCCATGTATACCAGGAGGAGGCAAGGAGGGCTATTGGCTTCTGACAGACACATAGGAGCTGTCAACCATCCAGGTATCCACATAGAGAAGAGTTTCAGCTATCCATCATAAAGGCAGTACTATGAGCTACAGAGAGAAGATATGCAATTTAGATTCAAATCATCCTTTTAATTTCATCAAGTTCCACATAAATACCTCAGTCCTCAAACTAACATGACTTTCCTGGGTCAAAGATGCACCTCCCACATCCCTCCACCTTTTCCTTGAGTATTATATGTTGTTTCCAGTTGGATAGCCTCAGATTCACATCTCTATCATATCTAAGGAGGTATTCCTTCTACCATACAGATTGCAGCCTGTATTATGTAAGAGATCACATAAAACCACAGACCACATAGTTGGAAAGGATTCAAAGTCCAAGGCTTGCCTAGAGGAAAATTCCTTCTACATCATACACAACAAGGAGGTGATTGACCTTTGCTGGATGGAAGAAGACCTCCAGGCTTCAAGCAAACCCATTCCATTTTTCACATAGATTAAATTATTAGGAATTATATTTTCCTTGTATTCTATATCTATGATCCTCCTTATAGCACAAGTATACTAAAGAAAGGCAGAACCAATCTTCTGCTGCTATAACGAATCCTTAAAAAGGTATGAAAATACAAGCTATTTTCTAGAAAACAGTCCACATGGCAAATGGGTAAGAGCTGCTATAGCTGTAAAAAAATCTTCACCTAATATGCAACATAGTGATAAACCTCTCTAAACTTAAGATGGTGCTCAGATAATAGATATATGGTCTATTTCTGAGCCCACGCTCAAAGTCTGAGTCCTCTAGAATTGAGATTCTTAACCTGAGATTCATAAATTTTTTTAGTATTTTAATAACTATTTCAAAATAATTGGTTTCCTTTGTAATCCTATATATGTTAAAGACATTCTTTTGAGAAGAGGTCCATTGGCTTTAACAGATAGCCAAAAAGATCTACAATAAAAAAGGTAAAGAACTCCTGGGTTTTTTTGTTTTGTTTTAATAACTATTTCAAAATAATTTATTTCCTTTGTAATCCTATATATTTAAAGACATTCTTTTGAGAAGAGGTCCACAGGCTTTAACAGATAGACAAAGAGATCTATGATACAAAAAAAGTAAAAGAACCCCTGGTCAACCACCTCCAGATGCAGAGGTGACGGACTTAGTGTACAGATTGAGACATACTATTTTTATGGTAATAAATTACCTCTATATTTTATTTTAATATTTTTAAATATTTGTCCATGAATACATGATTCATGTTGTCTCTCTCATCTTCCCTCCCCCTCTCCCAGAGTTGACAAGCAATTCCAATGGGTTATACATGTATTATCACTCAGAACCTATTTCTATGTTATTCATTTTTATAATAGAGTAATCTTTTAAACTCAAAACCCAAATCACATACCCATAAAAAGTTGATAAATCATGTGTTTTCTTCTGTATTTCTTTTTCAACTGTTCTTTCTCAAGATGTGGATAGCATTCTTTCTCATGAGTCCCTCGGAATTGGCCTGGATCACTGTATTCCTACTAATAGCAAAGTCAATTACATTTGATCATCCCACAATGTTTCACACAAAGTACTGTGTATAATTTTCTCCTGGTTCTGCTCATTTTACTCTGTATCAGTTCATGTAGGTTTTTCCAATTCTTATAGAAATTAAAGAGTTCATTATTCCTTTTAGTATTCCATTACCATAATATACCACAGTTTGTTCAGTCATTTCCCAATTAAGGTACAACCCCTCATTTTCCACTTTTTTATCACTAACAAAAAGTTCAGCCCGAAATATTTTTGTACAAACAGGACCATCTCCATATTTTTATCTCCTTGGGGTACAAACCTATCAGTGGTATTGCTGGTTCAAAGGGCATGCATTCTTTTAAAGCCCTTTGGGCAAAATTCCAAATAGGCATACTATTTTTTGACATGCCAGTGTAGAAATCTGTTTTGCTTGACTATATGTATTTGAAACAGGTTTTGGTTTTCTTGCTTTCTCAGTGGGGTAGGATTGTATGAAAGGGAGATATGGGAAAGAAAGAATATGGACTTTAAAATAAAATAAAATTGAATTTTTTCATGTAAAAATTTTCAAGCTAAATTTTTTTCTTTAAATAATCCCTGGTTTAGAGTTTGGTGCTCAGCATTCATCTAGTCCACTGAAATAGCCATCAAAAATCAAAGGATTCTTCTTTGTAATGATGATATGTTGAAGAAGAACTTTAGAAATAAGATCATAAAAATCTTTGGATTTTAACAACACACAGGCATCTTCAGTTCTCATTTTATTGAAGCAGAAACTGAGCACAGAGAGATGACATGATCCACCCTAAATAACACAGGTGGTTACCAGCATAACCAGATCTACTGACTTCCAATTCCAGTGTTCTTTTCACTCTATAACATTTATTCCAGTGTTCCCAAATACTTTAACAAGATCTTTGGTTTTGCCTGTGTGTGTCCTCCTTTTCAAGTCTTGGTCAGTGGTCTTTATGAATTGCAGCAACTGAAAGGATTAATTGCCTGGGAGCCAAAGTTCTGGTGATGAGCTAACTTCCCAGCTGAAATGGTCCTCAGCTGACAAGAGGCACTGTCCATGGCAAGGCCCATTTTTAAAGACTTTCCAGGTGGATTAGGTCTTCCAGGACTTGCAACAGCATTGGCTTCAAGAGCCTAAGTATACATTTATGCCACACTAAGTCATCTCTGAAAGACTTTAGTGAAGAAAACTACTAAAATGGGAAGAAAACTACTCATCCCTGATCTTTTGAGCCCAACTCCAAAATGTTCCATGCATAAAAACATTCAGAAACCAATCATTGATATAAAACATGTTAATGGATGTTCTGCCTAGGTAAGGACGTTAGAAATGGGCCCTGAGTGCATTTACTTTTCTTCCTGCATTTGTAATCAGCCTGTCATTTCATTATCTGCATTCTGTGTTGGATGTTTGGGATCATTAAGCAAAACCTAGCTATCACTGCATATTACTCCGTACGTTTGCTCTAATAAGCTTTTGTAAATAAACCCAAAGAGATGAAGAAGGCCAGTGTCTGATTACAAGCAACCAATTTGGTCTCATTATGTTCTTATAAGGAGAAAAAGTAAATATAATCTTTATAAATCATACAGCTATAACAGTGATGCCGGGAAAAATTCATTAGTTAGGATAATAAGAATGAAGACCATTTAAATGTGCGTAACAGTTTGGTTTATGAAGCTGTTAAGTACTATTTCACCCATTATAAACTTTTACAAAACTCAAAGATGTAATCAGGCAGGGGAAATCATATATTCTGACATGATTCCCTGGGGTTTCAGCTTAATAAGTCTCTATTAAAATAATAATAAAAGACTAATATTCATTTCAGACCTTTCATCTAAAGTTCCCTATGTGGCATAAAATATTAACTAACTTTCCTGGATTGTCCAGAGCATAAATAATTATGATATAACCTATTTTGCAGAATAGAAGACTGAGATCAAGAAAAGGGAAAGTATCAAAGAAAGGTGATGCCACAAAGTTAGAAACTCAATTTGAAAATAATCCCTAAGTTTACAGTCTATGAAAGTCCAGGGAGGTGAGGAGAGAAATTTGGCAAATTTAGATTTAGAGTAAGAGGAACTGGGTTTGGATTAGTATTCTTTCAGTTCCAAGATGTATGACTTTAGACAATTCATTTCTCCTTGCTAGGCTTGGGTTCTTTGTGAAACAAAGGAGTTGAACTAAATAATATTTATAGTCCCTCTCAACTCAAAATCCTTTGATGTACACACATATGAATGCATTTAAATATACATTGAACAATGTGAGCAAGCCACTGTGCTGGTCAGCTAGGGAAACAAAGTCCAAAACAATCTTACCTTTAAGGAGCTCAGATTTATGTCTCACTCTCATTTCCTCATCTGGAAGATAAGAATGCTGGTATAAATGATCTTTAAATTTTTTCCTAGTGAAGTGACCAGTTAATCGATCCCAAGGATGAAACAAGACCAACAATGTAACACACAGGAAGGAGTTTATTAAACAAACTGTAGTTTGGACTCAGCACTCTAAAAATGGCTGGGCCCTGAGTCTGGGGCTTGCAGGCTTTTTATACACTTTTGTGGTAGAGGGAGTGCACAGGAATTCCTGGGGTGGAGGGAGTGAACAGAAACTCCTGGAGTTAGGGTCATTATGGCTCCTGACATATGGCAGGAGGGGGAGTGACAGGAACTCCTGGGGTTAGGCGTAAGGGAGGGGAAAGAAAGGGTTTGGGAGATGGTTCTTCACTAGGATCCTATGATAATGGTGTAAATCATACCTTCCCCACACCTCACTGCTCCTAGTCTGCCTGCCAGTGCATTATTCTCCCACCTGGACTGGATCTGTCAGCTTTGGATGAAATCGGATTTCTTGGCTGACAAAAAGAAAGAAGAAGAGAAAATTAATTGACTCCTCTCCCATTTTCCTTTCCACATTTCACTCATGTTCCTATCCTACCTGTCACATCATTGCCAAATCATTCAAACCAACTGAATATTTGGTCCAGGTTTAATATCTTCTTGATCCAATATAATGGCATCTGCTCTAGTCTTACTTCCAATGATTCTTGTCATCCACAAAATGGGAAACTATGGAGTGAAATGGTAGGGAGTAAAAGTAGCACAGGGAGGGAAAAGGATCCAGTTCTGGACCATTTCTGGCTGGAGTCCACTTGCAAAGGGAATCTAACTGACTCTAGAACAATCAAGGGTCCTTGCCCTTTTCCCAGGGTTTTCCCCCATCATTCTTTCAAAATTTTTCTTAATCTCTAACCCTTGGTTCAAGAGCTAGAATTTCAGAGCCTCAAGTTTCTTGATGCCCAAATCTGTTTCACTTCCTGAGTGAGAAATAGTATCAGATTGTAGATTATTTGTCTTCTCTCTTATTGTTACAGTAATTTGGGCTTGGTAGCCATTCCGTATTTTCCTTCTTTGACCCATAATAATCACTCTAGTTCTCACTATGGAATTTTCTGAAGGCATTTGACTACAAGAAAAATGAGGACTCTAAGAATTAATATAAATTTGGTTCTAGTCATTGACAGAGAATCTGTAGAATTCTATGCTCAGATTACCTCCTGAATCATCTTAACCAAGGCCTTGAGATGGGAGGTCCTAGGTTCAAATCTGAATTTAGACATTTCCTAGCTGTGAGACCCTGGGCAAGTCACTTAACCCCCTTTGCCTGGTCCTTAAACAAAACCCAAAAACAAAATAGCATCTTTGCCTTGAGACTTCTTCTTCCCCATCCTAATCCCCATTCGGGTCTCTAAAACAAGCTTATTGGTATCATTTGCCTTCTTAGGCTCACAATCAACCAGGCAGTTTACCTTCTGACCAAACGGTGATAGACTTTTGCACTGTCAGATACCGTCAATATGAGAGGTGGCATAGTGTAATAGAAAGAACACTGGACTTGTAGTCAGGAAGACCTGGGTTTGAATCACACTTCAGAAATTCATTAGCTGTGGGAACCTATGCAATGCACTTAACTCCTCCAGGTCTCACCTCTCTCTTCTTTAAAATAAAGGGATTTAGGAATATGTGATCTCTACATCTTTTCCAGTTCTAAATCTCTGGTTCCATGACCCCATCCTACTTTCCATCTAGCCTCCAAATCACCACCATTGCAAGGGTCAATACTTCACATTATCAAAGGTACTGAGGCATCCCACCAAAGTTGTAAAGACCTTGACAATGAATGGTCTTCATGTGTTTTAATTCAGCAAGCTTTTGTGAAACCCCTAATATGTGTTAAGAGCCTTTAGAAAAGTGTACTAACAATCGACCTTCCTAATGCCATCACCCTTGAGACAGAAAGAAGCTCAATCACTGCTTTAAAACAATCCCAGGAGATTATCAACACAATGGCCATAAGGAAGGTTGGTGAGGGGAGAGGGAGTCAGAGGGAAATAGAAAGAGGGTAGGAGATAGGCAAGGCATGATTTTTTTTTCTTTCTTCCTTAAATAGTGAAATTTCTATTTGCCAATGACTGTGCAGAATTTCTTACAAAAGATACAACAGTGCCACCTAAGGATCCAAGAGAAGATGGTACTTGGAAGGAGTCAGAGGCTCACAGAAAATGGTCCAGACCTCTGGGTGCTACATAAATAAAGGCCTTCTGGAACACAATAGGTAGCCATGTCCTTGAGCTAGGGCTTCTTAGATAGCCAAGAGTTCCTCAAGCCCACTACAAAGTCCTTTTCACTCCCATTAGCAGTGGCCTTGGCCCCAAAAGAAATCTCCATTCTTCAAGTGAAGCTCACAGAGCTGGAGAAAAGACAAAGGACACTGATGGATGTATTTTCCAAATCTTACAGTTAGCTACCCTCCTCCTTTACAACCACCACCACCCCCCAACATCACCAGAATCTAAATGCAAATTTCCTTGGGTTTTTCCTTCCTCTGTCCTATTCTTTGCAATGGGATAAGATAATTGATGCAAATTTTATGCATTTTGCTCAGAGGCATCTAATTAGACAGATTAGCTCGTAGACTCAGTAACCTTCTATTTTATTCTTCAGAAAAGAAGGTTATGTCAGTTGTGAACCTCTGACTCTTCAAAGAGAGCAAACCTGGTCGCATGTTTGTAAAGGAACGACAGTACCCAGATACCAGTACAAATGGTAGCGTGTTTGACTCCACATCCATGTGGGCGTGGATGCATGCGGATGCATTTGCCTCTGTGGGCATCTGCTTACATGAACAAGACCAAAGATGCATGCAGATGTTCAGAGGCAGCTGTGATTGAAGAGCAAAGATCCATGAGAAAAAATGGTAAAATGAAGGGTTAGTTTATGCAGTGCTAAGAAAGAGAAACACCTGATTGACAAAAGGAAGGAACAAAGCATGTTCAACAGGGAGGAAAAAATAGTTTGTTCTTTATTGAGGAAATGAAATTTAACTCTTGTTAGCATACATGTAGCCTATGTATATTCTGAAAAGAAAAAGAAAACTCACTCATCAGAGAAAGAAAAACTGGAGGAGTGATGGTAACGAGCTCCTGAATCCGACAAAAGGGTTGGTGGGGTTGCTATGGTGAGAGGCCTTTTAAACATCGAGGGTCATTATCCTCTGAGTTCTAAAAATCCACCAGGTGCTCCTGCCCCTGATCCAATTAGACAAACAAGACACTGTAGAGGAGCATCTGGCATGACTCCTTGTGGCGTGACAGGCATGCCAGCCTCCCTGATGCTTCCCCCTGCTTTTAAGTGGCTGCCAGCTCCCAGGTAAGTATTATGTACATGGGCATTCTGGCCACCATTCTAGTTTAGGCATCTAAAGCAATCACCAGCTAACTCAGCACACAATGGTAAGTAAAGACCTTTGACCGTAACTCCCTTGACTCAATGGCATCCTCTATGTCAGCTTCATATAATGAATAAAGAGGAGACAGTGCTTTTCAGTGACTCAGTAATTACTGGCAACCCCAGGGACAGTCAATGATAATCCGAACCCTACTGGTGAGTCTCGGATGTGAGGATGGGCAGATGGCACACTGATCAAAGAGCCCAGGTGCTCCAAGTCTGGGAACTATATCATTTTCAAAACCTCAAGAGATCCTCTATCTCGGTGCAGTAAATACTCCAGCACAAACAACAACTTCATGACTTCTTGCCCCACATGGTTCTTATCCAAATCTTTTCCACAACTAAAATCAACAAATGCATTAATAAATGAACCCATATTTATAGCCACTCTTTAAATAGTGGCAAAGAACTGGAATTTCAGAGTACCCATGATTTGGGGAATGGTTGAAAAGATTATGAATAGATAAGTATAACATTGAGCTGTAGGAAAGAATAAAAAAGGACAGTTTCACATCAGTGAAATGACCAACTTTGATTCCTTAGGATATGGCCAATGTGGGAATTTCTTTTGCTTGACTATGCCTATTATCAAAAGAGTTTTCTTTTTTTCTATGAGATGAAGAGAAAGAACAGAAAATGGAATTTTATTAATTTTTTAAAGTTTATTTACTTTTTAAAATAAAGCTTATATGCTCTCTTTCAGGAATCAGGAAACTCAAGTGAAATGCCAAATCATAACCACACAAAAAAATGCATACTGAGCCCCTCATAGTGGCATTGTAAATAATGGAAAGTAAAAGTTAAAGTTGGAAGGGACCTCAGAGGTTATATTTCTTTTTTTTTTTTTATAAAAACCCTTACCTTCTGTCTTGGAGTCAATACTGTGTATTGGCTCCAAGGCAGAAGAGTGGTAAGGGCTAGGCAATGGGGGTCAAGTGACTTGCCCAGGGTCACATAGCTGAGAAGTGTCTGAGGCCAGATTTGAACCTAGGACCTCCGGTCTCTAGGGCTAGCTCTCAATCCACTGAGCTACCCAGCTGCCCCCAGAGGTTATATTTCTAAGGACTCTGTAGCTAAATTCATGAACCTACAACCAGGTTGGTAAATCTATGGCACCTTCTTTCCTCTGTCCACAAGCGTCTGATGACATTTCTCATATCACCTGTCCTTCTGTCCAGCAGCCCAATGGGAGCACTACCTCCCTTCCCTGTTATATGCGGCAGGAGGGTTGCAGTTTGGGCACTCAGTCTCTAAAAAGTTCACTATCACTGGACAATATCTCTGACATGGGGTCACCCAACCTTAAGTTGAAGACCTTCAGTAACAGGGATCCAAAATTATCTTTAAAACAATCTTATATCCATAAAATTAATAGGGACAAATGTAGAACAGCTTAAGACTAGGTTCAAAGGGGAAAGTATAGTCAGAACATCTGAAAAAGATCTGGAGTTTTAGGGTGCTAAAAGCTCAATGTAAGATAATCATATAATAAGATGGAGGGGGGAAAGGTCTGTGATACTAAGAAAGTATCCAGAACAAAGAAGACCATGTTTACCTCTGCCTCTGGAATGTCTGCTAGTTCTTGGCATCCCATTTAGGGAAGATGCTGATAAACTCGAGTTTCCAAAAGAGTGAAAGCAACTTAGTCAACCAGCCTCAAAATCTTGCCACATATGAAAAAGTTGAAGTAACTTAGATTATTCAGACTGTAAGAGAAATGGATTCAGAAAGGAATGACATTCATCTTCATAAAGAAGGAAAAGATTTTTCTGCTTGAATGCAAAGGGTACAACTAGGAGTAGTGGGTAAACATTGCAATGAGGTAAAATCAGGCTTAAAAATCTCCCTAACAATTAGGATTATCCAAAAGTATAATGCATCACATTTGGAGATGGTAGGTTCCCCCTCACATGAAGTCTTTGAGCAAAGATTGGCTGCTTAATTGTTAGCTACACTACATAGGGCCATGGTGGCAAACTTAAGGCACGCATGGCCAGAGTGAGTACTTAGAGCCATTTCTGTGGGCACATATGCTGTCGCCCCAGCACAGAGTTCACCAGAGTTTGATACTAGAAAGCCAGAGGGATTTGGGCTAGGCTGCTCCTCTTTCCCTCTCCACGGGTACCTGAGGGCATTTGTCATATCCCCACCCCTGTAACAACCCTATATTACTGATATAGGAATTGATGCTCAGTCATAGATTAAAATAGAAGACCTCTGAAATGGTCCCCTTCCAACTCTGAGATTCTGTAATTCTATTATCTCTCTCTAGATGATGTGACTGATCCTGACATTCACCAGCACCAGCAGGATTTGGGTGATACTTTTTATGCCCTTCCCATAATCAACTCCTGGAGGGAACAGTTAAATACAATTGACCCCCAGACCACTGGCCTGCATTTCTCTATACCATCATATTTCCTACTCTAATTAAAAGTGCCTAGGCTTCTCCAGGCTGGGGTAATTTTTTACATATTCACAAATGACACACTATTAAATTTCCCCAATAAAAACATATACATTTTAAAATTTTACTCATCTGGGGCAGCTAGATGAAAGTAGATTAAGAGTCAGGCCTAGAGATTAGAGGTCTTGGATTCAAATTTGCCCTCAGGTACTTCCTGACTGTGGCCCTGGGCAAGTCACTTGCCACCCATTGACTAGCCATGACTGCTCTTCTGCCTTGGAACTGATAATTAGAATTGATTCTAAAACAGAAGGCAAAGGTTTTGGGGAGGGGGGGGAGTTACTTACCCTTCCTGCATCCTTATGGGTCCCAGGTCCATCTCCTGAGCCACAAATAGCCATAACCAATGGCCACAGAGATTAGATTGATCCAGAATAGAGAATACATGTGTCATACTAATTCATGGTGGATATAGGACTGGGAAAGTTTTATATTTTTTAAAAAAACAGCATGATATGGGGGTAAGAGCACTAACTTTATAATCAGAAGACCTGGGTTCAAATCTCGACTCAGCTATTTACTGTTTCGTGACCTTGAATATGCCTCTTGGGCTCTCTTTCCTCATCTGCAAAAACTACCAGGTTAAATCTCTTAGTCATTCTCACTGCAATTCTTTTATTCTATATCTCTACCAGATATCCAGACAGAAATGTTCCTTCCAGCTATGCTTGTGGTCAATTTCTTCATTGAATTTTTTTTGAAGGTGGGAGGAACATGAAAAAAAAATGACTAGAAGTGGGAAAATGAGCATTTCCTTCAAGGGACCTTTTCTAGAGAAACAGGTGTCCTTAAGTCTAAGACCACACAATGGGGAAGGGATTTCTCCCCAGTTCACAAAACCAAACAGTACTCTCATGACAGTGAGTGTAGCCTGTCAGTGCCCTATCAAGTGGTTTGCTCATGTGAGAAGAGGCTGAGTCAGAGGAAGAATTCAAGGGAAAGGTACACCTGGCAAGGTCTGGGAATGTGGCCAACCAATATTACAAGGCTTGAGATGTACAATGAGAGGACATGAGTGGAGCAATGACTTGGGCTGAAGGCAAAGGAGGGAGATACATGGGAAAATGGGCAAAGGGAAGGCAAACTTCCACTACTCGGGCACAAGATACTGCCTGCTCAGCCAGCACTTCATTTTTCTTACATACACATATGTACATTTTTTTAATAGCAAGGAGATCAAAAGATGGTAGGCAAGTAAGCAAAACAATCGTGGAGATGTCAACCTGAATAGATTTCAGACTGCAACAAAAGGATTTATATGATTAGCTGAAATTACATGGAGATGTATAAACAGCCCTGCCAAAAGGTCCCCAGCAAAAACCGAGCATTTCCCGGTGCCTCATGTGATTTGCTCTTTTGATGTTTATTTTACACTGTGCCAGCAATTTTTGTCGTATCTGGTGTGTTTTGCCAAGTCCTTTATTCAGGATGATTCCTGCTTTAAATATTTTTAGCTGCATTGGGTTTTTTTAATCATGAGGGTATTGTTTCCAAAGCAATTATTCTATGCGCATCCAAAAGCAAAGCTGAAACCCATTCCAAATGCATCTGAGATCATCCCATAGCTAAGGCACAGGATGGGGACTGTCAGAAGGGTGAACTCCAGGGCTGCTGTGCAAAGAACTGGGTCTCGCATCTATTACAAAATATGGCTGAATGATGCCCTTTGCTGATTTCTCCCAATGTTGTTGATTGAGGGGTGGCAAATTGCAACTTCATCTGTGTTCATCAGAGAAGAAGACCCATTTCCCTTCACGCCCTGAAATTCAGCCTCCTTGCAATCAGCCAGCTTCCTGAGCCAGCCTACAATTTGGAGAAGAGGGGGGCAAGAATGTTCTTTTGTAGGGAGAAATTTAGCATCTTTTTCTTGTTATTGTTTTCCTGAAAAAGCAACTCCAACCCCTGGGCATGGAGTTCAGGGCACAGTGCTTGCATCTGGAATTCAAAGAAAACAAACTAGAACACCAGTCTAGAACTGGGGGGTGGGGTGGAAGGGAGGAGGGGGTGCATACTGTGAGGAGAGAACTGTCTCTTCTGTGATTAGCTCTATCTAACAGATAAGGTCTCCCACCAAACTTTCAGGCATACTTCTTCCCAAACTAATCCTCGGCCACTTCTCATCAAATAAGCCACAGCTAGATGCATTAGTAACATTTATTCTGGAGACAAAAACAATTTGTGGCCACATGGAGTTCACTCTGACCACTAGAAGGGGCATTCTGGCTCTCATCCCATGAGGTTTAGAGAAAGCCAAAGGAGCTACAGTGATGAAAACTACTTAGCCAATAATCCATTTAATTTAATTTAATTTAATTCCTAGGATTATTGGTTTCAAATCTAGAATGGATTTTTAAGCTCATCTAGTCAGTCCCTCAGTTTCACAGATGAAGATACTGAGTCTCAGGGAAGAGAAGGGATTTGACCAAAACTATAATAAAATCATAAGGCCTATTATGAGATCATCCTAAAGCTAAAAAGACGCAATGGGGATTGTGAGAAGGATGAATTCCACTATGAACACCTTCCCTTACCCCTCCACCCCAAGGAGGGATATCCAGGTAATACTTCATCCCAAAAGGGAACATGTTAACATCTCAGGGCAAAGTTTATCTGCCCAGTGATGGTTAATGTACTCAGCAGCCCATCTCCCATCCCAGAACTCGATCATCCCAGGCCAGTCCTTCAGCTCCCTTCTCTACCTGCACAACAGTAGGACTTACTAGCTTTGTGACCCTGGGCAAGTTGCTTAAACTCTGTCTCCAATTCCTGACCTGTAACAAGGAATTATCATAGCACCTACTTCACAGCATTGTTGTGGGGATCAAATGAGATAGTATTTATAAAGTAGTCATGCTTTCCTTGGGTAGAGATGAGGCATGTCTTCTCTAGACATCCAAATTCACAGCACAAAAGTAAGGTCATGCCCATCCTGGACCCTACAGGGGTGGAATGCCTCAGGATGCCTGAACAAACTTCCTCACATTATTGAGACTCATTGGGCAGCCACATCCCCAGGAAAAGTAAAATGAGAGTATCAATAATGCAATGGATCTCCCATGTTGGCATATAAAACAGAAGCTCTGCTGCTTAGAGATGAGGGCAACAGCTGGTCTGTGGGTATGACCATAGCTGTAACATGTGGGAAGTTATCCACCCACTTCTTCCAGCACCTATCACAGTACCTTGAAGATAAGACACTTAATAAGCAGGATAGAAAATGAGGCATTGTGGGATAATGAAAAGGGTTTTAGACTTGGAGTAATAGAGTCTGAGTTGAAATCCAGATGGACAGTTACCTTATTATCTTTGTGACTGGGAAAGTCATTAAGGGATTCAGATTCTTCGTCTCAAAAAATCAAGGTGTTGTATGAGTTGATCTCAAAGAATCTCTTTAGCTTTTGATCCTGTGAACTCCAGGCAGGAAATAGAATTGTGTGGTAGAATAGAAAAAAGACTAGTTCTGAATTAGAATGGGAATTAGAAAAGACCTCAAAGTCCACCTCATCCAACTCCCTCATTTTACAGTTGAGGACACTGAGCCCCCTAGAGGTTAATTAATTGGTCCATAGGTACATCAGAGCATCAGAGCATCAGAGACAGGATTTGAGTCTGGGGCCTCTGACTTTACAACCCAAGCTCTAATCATTGTACCACACTGCCTCCCAAAGCAGAAGACCTGTGTTCAAAGTTTAACTCAGACACATTACCTATGAAACTTTGGGCAAGTTTTTTTTTTAACCTCTTCATCAGTAAAATGAAAGAACTAGACTAGATAAGGTTCCTAACAGCTCTAGATTGGAGCTAGCCTACTTGCCCAGTGGATAGAGCTCTGGACTTGGGTTCAGGAAGACCCAAATTGAAATCTACCATCAGACACTTACTAGATATATGACCCTAGGCAGGTCACTTAAGCTCTGCCTCTTAATTTCTAACCTGTAAATGGGGATTATAACAGCACCTACCTCACAGCATTGTTTTGGGGATCAAATGAGATAATATTTATAAAGTGCTTAGCACAGTGCTTGACTCATTTTCATGTAGTTGTTGTTATTATTCAGTCATGTCCAACTCTTCATGTCACCATTTGGGGTTTTCTTGACAAAGATATCAGAGTGGTTTGCCATTTCCTTTTCCAGCTCCTTTTACATATGAGGAAACTGAGACCAATTAAATGACTTTCACAGAGTCACCCAAGATAGTAAGTGTCTGAGGCCACCTTTGAACTCATATCCTCCTAAATCCAGACTCAGAGAGTGTTCTATCCATTGTACCCACTAGCTGCTTTACCTGGCACATGAGTATGCTTAATAAATGCTTTGATCCTTCCCCTTCCCCTTCTCTTGAATGAATGAACTTATGATTTCCAGTCTAGTGTTCTTTCTGCTCTATGCCTCACCATTTCATTACAACTTTGGCCAAGGCCCTTCTCTCCCCTGAACCTTGGTTTCTTCATCTGTGAAATGAAGGGACTGGACTAGATGATCTCTAAAATCCATTCTAGCTTTGAATCCAATGAGCCAATGAATTCTATTCAATTCAATTCAATTGACTATTAGTCACATAGTTCCCAGAAAATGGGTCAATAACCCATAGTTTCTCCCACTATCATTAGAGAACAAACAAGGTCATCTTATTTTTGGTGAAGCAACCTATAGCTCCCCAGTGCAGTAACAAAAAGAAGGAAAAAAGAAATCATGCTGAAAGCATGAAAAACCCTCAGCTCTAGTGAGGACTTGCTGTCATCTGACCCTAAGAACAAGCTTTGGGTTGATTCATTCACTCAGCATTGTGTCCTGTTAACATTCAAGTTGAGCCAATAAAAGACATTGTGCAGAATGGAAAAGTATAGCATGGCTCACCCCACAATTTTTACAGTGAACAAATTACTAACCCAAAGAACAAGATGCAGCCTCTTTTCTGATAGTAAGGAGGAGTGTGTTCCTTCCAAGTCATTACCATGAGCGTCTTTCAAAGGAAATCTCTGTAATGGGCTATAATGAGATGTATTCATTTTCTTTCTGCGACATAGTGTTCTCAGACACAGATCTTTGACAACTCAGGATTGGCTTCAGGTTGGGGGCTGGAGTGAATGTGGGGAGGGAGGGAATGTCTTGGGTCTCAGACAAAACTCTCTTCCCTCCTGGGATTGCAAGAGCCAGGAAAGCCAGGATGCCTGGAAATGAGACTTTGACATCTACTGTCTGGAGAGTGGTGTAAGATTAAAGTGAATATCCAATAACTCCAAGTATTATATTTTATAAGATTTATTAATAATCACTTAAAGTAGAGGAAAGTAAACACTGTGAGTAAAGAGAAGTTTTTCCTGACCGTGGTCAGGAGAGAGGAGAAGAGAGAGAGCCCCAAGGGGTGGGGTTCCCAAAACCTTATGTGTAAAATGTAAGGACATAATGTGGGGACAAAAGAGAAATTCTGGGAAACATAGTTTTTAGGGTAACAAAATTCTAATTACACAATCCCCTCTGTGATCCTTTGGGAGACTAGTCTCCCCAATGGATCATTTAAACATAACCAGCTTATAGCTCTAAAGATTTTTAACTAAAGATATATATAATACTGCAGTTTCTAATGGGAAATTGCAATAATTTGGGGATAAGAGGGAAATAAAAGAGAAAAAGAACAAAACTAATGATTGCTACATTGACAAAAAACAATTAGGGCCCTTTGGCATAAGAGTGTACATTCAAAATAAATTCCCTCTCCACACAAACACACAGTTCAAATCATCACCAAAGTTCACTGGATCTTTTGGTGCAGCATGTGGTTTCTACAGGCATCTTCATGACTCCTTCTCAAAACAGTTCACTTTCTGGATTCAAGGAGTAATTTTTTTATCCTAAAATTAGTCTCAAAAGAATTTAAACTTTGCAACAGTTTCATTTGGGATCCAGGACAAAGACCTCTCCTTAGGGAAGGTCCTATTGAAACAGAACAGATGGCCACATCTGCCTACAGCAATAAGCATGGAGATACTCCGTGGTGGTAGCAGGGGTCACAAACCAAGAGTCAACAAGCAGGGATCTAAGTCAACCACTTAACACTTAAGCATCACTTAGGTGGCTAGGAGTAGAGTATATAGAGTTAGGAAAATCTGAGTTTGAATCCTATTTTGGACCCATTGGCTATAAATCATTTATTATGTCAGCCTCAGTTTCCTCATCTTTGAAATGGAGATAATTATAACGCCTCTCTGACAAGGTTGCTGTAAGACTCAAATGGAATAATATGTTAAGCATTTTACAAAACTTAAATAATAGCTATAATTATTATGTGCTAGACATTGGGGATGAAAGAGAACACCCTCCCCTCCAAGGCCTTACAGTCTAATGGAGGAGGAGATCATGATAAACATAGAAATAAGATGATCCCAAGGGATTTCAATCTCACCTGTGCTACTGGATTATGTGTGTGACCTTGGATAAGCCATTTAACTTCTTGAGGATTCAGTTTTCTTATCTCTAAAAATCAAAATTTAAAACCAGTGAGTCTAAAAAGAATCTTTTTTTAGCTCTCAATCCTATGAAGTCCAAGAAGTGAATGGAATTATTTGGAATGGTTTTTTAAAAATCTTGCTCTGAAACCACAGAATCACAAATCTGAATTTAGACTTGCTCCAAAAAAGGGCAACTAGGTGACGAAGTAGATAGAGAGCCAAGCCTAGAGACAGAAGGTCCTCATATACTTCCTATCTGTGTGACCCTGAGTAAGTCATTGACCCTCATTTCCTAGCCCTTACCACTTTTCTGCCTTGGAATCAATTGAGGCAGAAGGTAAGGGCTTTGTCGTTTTTTAAAGTCTCTAAGAAACTTGCAAGCCAGAGAGATCACTTTCAGCTAGGGAAAGGCTTCATGGAAATGACACCTGTGTTGAGCCCTAAAGAAAGAAAAGAGTTTCCACAAAGGGAGCTTGGAAGGGATTTCAGGATCCTCCCTCATCAAGGGATACAATTATTGACCATGGTAACCCATGAGGCCATGTACTAGTCATAAAGCGGGTTTCTGTCTATGCTACAGGAAGAAGCAGTCACAAGGAAAACATCACAAATCTTTTGAAACAATGGAAAAACTATAGCCTAAAGGAGTAAAGAACTGGCTTTCTGAATGGATGGCAGGCACTCACTGCAGACTGAAGAATCCTCCTGTCCATCCGTATTGCTCAAGTGTTCCTGTAGCATCTTTGTAAACAGTTAATTTCACTGAAGAGGCCCAAAACACCTTCATTTGGTCCAGTGACATGACTCATCCCAGGATGTGCAGATGTTTCCAACCAGAAAGGAAGCCTTCGATGTAAACATGGCCCAGTTTTTTAAAATAACACTCTTGTTTTTAATCAAAAAAATATTCTGTGGAGATTTTTGAACACTTTAGAGTAAACTGATTCATTTCCACAGCACTGTTCGTGAAGTAGGAAGAGTCAGCAAAGAAAAGTAGGAAGAGCCTTGAACTTGGAACCAAAGGACCTGGATTTTGAGATCACCACTGCTACTGAGTACCTGAGTGACCACAAGCATATCATTTAACTTTTCATGGCTTCTATTTCCTTATCTCCAAAATTAGTAGATTGTACTACGTGGCTTCTAAGTTTCCTTCAAGCTCCACGTCTCTAAACTCTGGAATCACAGGGTGGGGGGTGGGGATTATTTATTCTTGTTTTACAGGTGGTCAGAGTGAGGAAAAAAGAGAGAAGCCTGTCAATCAGCAACCATGTGCCCATTTCCAAAGATAGGAGAGATGAATGAAGCACCTTAGGGACTGTATTACTTCCTTATTTTGCATACAACAAATTGAACCAAACAGAACTCAATAGTTCTCTCTAGTATGTGGCAGCACCTACTATGGGCAGCTGGATGGCACAGTGAACCTGAGTTCAAATTTGGCCTTGGACTTTTACTAACTGCATGCCCCTGGGCAAGTCATTTAACCCTGTTTGCCTCAGTTTCCTCATCTATCAAATGAGTTGGAAAAAGAAATGGCAAACCACTTCAGTGTCTTTGCCAAGAAAATTCCAGATATAGTCACGAAGAGTCTGCCATGATTGAAATGACTGAACAATAATAGTAATAGGTGCCAGGTCCTAAGAATAAAAAAAGCCCTAAAAAGTCAGTGTCTACCCTCAAGGCACTCACAGTCTAAGGACAATTAGAGATCAGGTGTTAATCCATGCTGCCACCCAAAAGAGAAAAAAAGTTTGCTCAGCTTTTCAGGAACCAGATAATAAAATCCCATCAGGGTCTGCTATGAGTAAATTTTAGGGTTGAGACTGAATATATTATTTAATGGTCACCAGGGATTTAAATTCTAAATCCCAAATTAAATACTCAAGTCAGAATAGGATTTATGGTGGTTTATTTACAATAGAAGGAAGAAATTAAGAATAAGAGAGAAAGAGGGGAAAGGGTAGAAGATCTGCTCCAGCCTGGCCTGAGTCAGGGGGAGTTCAGAGGCCTCAGCCAAGGGGCCTTCCCAGAAGATTAAATCTAGCTCAGCTTCAAGCCACAAGGCCTCTTTCAAGATGAGGGGCCTTTTTGGAGGCTGGTGCCTTCAGAAAGCTGGGGGAAAAGAATTCAGCCTTAACACTCACCACATGTCGACTAAGGGAAGTAGTCTCTGGCCTCCACACTCCAGCCCTCCAAGTCAAGAACCACTGCAAAAAGCTGCCAAAATCACCAAAGTCACAAAAGTCACCCTCACAGGAAGTGATGTAAAACATAAAGGTAGTTCTTTACATCACTTCCTGTGTCACATGTACCAATGGTGGCTTAAACTTGGCTTAGGACAGCCCAGGGGGTCAGTCAGCTGTTTCTGATTTGTCACTTGCTGCACACTCTAGTCACAGACCATCCTCCCCTACAGTTAATGCTTAAGTGGGGGCATATACATTCCTGTTTGCTAGAATTCTAAAGATTAAACAGGGTGGAGTAAAACTAAAATTCACAGGTCTAGGAAGGAGACACACACAAAGAACTCTGGCAACATCTGTGATGAGGAGGATTCATTTAATAATCGATCTGACCTGAATTCACTTTCCTATTATGTGCCTGCCCGCCTGCTAGCCACCTCTTTATGTAACCTTTATTTTCTGGGCACTGAAAAATCAGCAGAATGAGAGCAAGGGCTTGGGAGCTCTCCCTCTCCTTGTTAGGCCTTTTCTCTGTTTTTAATCTCACCTTTTTATTGTTTTTCATTAAGCCTGGCAGTCACAAAGGAGGAAACAAAAAAGAAAAAAAATCCTCAAGGAGCCATTCCCCCAGGCAGCCCTTCCCCTTCCTCTGAGAACTAAACATATTTTTACATAAGGTTTATTGCCTCCATGTGCTTCTCACATCATGCTTAAAGTAGACTAAGACCTTCCCTGTGAGTGAAGTGGCATGGGGCTCTCTAGTCTGTCAATGAAACCTATTCTCTTCACCACCTGCCTAAAGAAAAGGCACTTTCCCTATGTCCTCCTCCATGCCAACAAGAGGTGAGTCACTTTGTTCCTTCCCTTCTCTATCCAGCTCTGTCTCTAGCCATAACTGTTTCTAGGAGGAAAAAATGACAGGCCAGGTTTAGCAACAACCTTTAGGTTGGTGGTGTCAGCTGCTACAGCAGGGAAAAGAATGTTGACCTTGAAGGTAATGTTCATTTTCTTTCACAGAGCTCTTTCCAGCCCAGCTGCTAAATAGAGGAATCATTGTCTAGCCCACAGTCTGATGGATGAGGTTTTAATACATTGAGGTACACCCAGTTGATGACGTCCCAACACATCAAGACAGGGCAAGAAGAAGGAATGACAGCAAATACCATATTA
This sequence comes from Monodelphis domestica, assembly GCF_027887165.1. Lineage (NCBI taxonomy): Eukaryota > Metazoa > Chordata > Mammalia > Didelphimorphia > Didelphidae > Monodelphis > Monodelphis domestica. The sequence goes on along the minus strand of NC_077227.1, from coordinate 575,261,634 downwards.
AAAATAATAATAATCACCTGAAACTTGAGGGAAACAGACAAATAGTCCATTCCCTGGCTTGTTTTCTCATCTGGGACTCATTTACCTGGACTGACTTTTTCTAAAACCAGTTTTGCACTCATCTCAGACACCAGGATTTAGATGTTGTAAAGACACCCAGCCACCAACTCAGCCTAAAATTCTGTTTTACTCCCTTGTATCCCAACTCATATACTTATCAGCAAGTTAAGGATTGCCCTTCTCCTCCCCCTGAATCTACCTAATCATCTGAATAGAGCGAATCCTACCTTGGATAAAATACAATAATCATGGTCACTGGGGATACAGTAGAACCAACCAGAGAATGACTTGAGCAAAATTGTGAAAAACAAAATTAATCTGACCATTGTCCCAACCTCCATCACCATCTCACACCCTAGTATCCAGGGTCCAAAGCTGTCCCCATCAGGTATCCCTCAAGGCAGAAGCCTGGGTTCTGACCATTTCCTAAAACTGTTGATTCCCCCTCAAAATTTTATCTTACCACCTACTCTAATCTAATCTAACAGCAATTTATTTCCTGTCTACCACACATAATGGATTAGGATAGAAATAATGATAAAGACAAAACACAAGACCAAATGAAAATCAGTTCTTAAGTCCATGAAGCTTAGATGCTACTTGTACTTAGCTACAACATGTAAACAGATATGTATAGATATATAAATCTAAAAGGGAAAGGAAATCAGTAACAACTACAAGGACATAGACAGATTCTCCATAGGATATGGCACTTGATCTAATTCTTGAATGAAGTTAGGGATTCTAAGAAGTGAAAAGAGAAGGAAGTATATTTTAGCTATGAAGGGCAGCCTATGAAAAGACAGAATTGGAGTTCAGAGTTAGAACAGCAAATAGGCAATATTTCTGGAACTCAGAGTGCATGATGAGCAGTAAAGTAGAAATCTAGATTGGATCCAGATTTTAAAAAGTTTTAAATGGAAATCCAAATGCATAACTTTGTGAATTAAGCTCACTTTGTCTTTGGGAAACCAATTTCCCATTCTGTTGCCCACTTTCCCCCATTAAAATCTCATTCCAGGAAAAAAAATCTGAAATCAATCATTTATCCCAAAGTATAAATTTAAATTATCAAACTACCACTACCATGATGTATCAGCAAAAAGCTTGCCAAGACTTTCAATATAGCTATGGAGAAGGAATATGATGAAGATCCCAGAGTTTCAGAAGAGTTTGCCTCCCAGAGATGACCCAAAATCCACTTAGAGGAGTTAACAATATAGATTCAGGAGCAGTTAGGTATAGTGGAAGAAAGATTAGATTTGAAGTCCAAGACTCTGAGTTCAAATTCCAACTCTACTAAGTAATCTTTTCAGCCTTGAGTGAATCATTTCACATCTCTGAGTTTGCTTCCTCCTTAAAATAAGAAAGTGGACTAAAAAGCCCCTTAAGCATCTTTTGAGTCTAAAATTTCTATGGTGTCTCTTGGACAGATAAAGACACAACCACCAGCCTACAGAAGAGGGTTAAGGTATAAAGAACCTACTCAGAAAAGAAGGTAATAAAAAAATAACTGCTAAAATCCCACAGTTATTTTGAGATTTCCATTCATACCATAAGGATAGCTAACATTTATATAGTACTTTTTTTCAAAATTAAATTTTAATACTTTAATTTTTCCAGTTACAAATGAAAACTATTTTAACCTTGTTTTTACAATTTTGAGTTCTAAATTGTCTCCCAACCTCCCCCTCATCCCCTCATTGAGAAGGCAAGCAACTTGATAAAAGTTATACAAGTGCAACCATGCAAAACACATTTCTATATTACTTATTCTGTGAAAGAAAACACAGACAAAAGAAAACTAAGAAAAATAAAGTTGAAAAAAGCATGCTACAATGTATATTCAGATTCCGTCAGTAGTCTCTGGAGATGGATAGCATTTTTTATAATAGGTCCTTCAGAATTCTCTTAGATCTTTGTATTACTGAGAACAGCTGTCGTTCACAGATGGTGGTTGTATAATATTTCTGTTACTGTGTACAATATTCTCTTGGTTCTGCTCACTTCACTTTGCATCAATTTATGTGTTGTTTTTGTGTTTTTTTTTTAAGGCAAAGGATGTTAAGTGACTTGCCCAGAGTCACATAGCTAATAAGTGGCTGAGGTTTGATTTGCCTCCAAATCCAGCACTCTACCCTGGCACCACCTAGCTGCCCCAATTTAAGTATTCCCAGACTTTTCTAAAAGCACCCTACTCATTATTTCTTATTGAACAGTAGTATTACATTACAATAATATACCACAATTTGTTAAGCCATTCCCCAGTTAACGGGCATCCACTTAATTTCCAATTCTATGGTGTCACCAAAAAAAGCCACTCCAAATATTTTTGTACATGTAGGTCTTTATACTTTTTTAAAAATCTCTTTGGGATAAAGACCTAGCAATGGTATTGCTGGGTCACAAGCTATATGTAGATTTTAAACCTTTAGGCAAATTTCTCTCCAGAGTGCTTTGAGGTTTGCAAAGCACTTTTACAAACATCTCATTTGATCCTCACAAAAACCCTAGAAGTTAGGTATAATCCACCACAACATTCATGTGTTCAACTTTCATGTAATTTCATCAGTAACCTCATTTTCACTTTTGCATTGGCAACCAAGTACCATTCGTGGCTTCTGTTCTGAAAAGAAGATAATATGGCATGATGTGGTCAACTTGATTTTTCAGTGGTACCCTAGTAGGTGTTTCACTGGCCTCGTTCACCGTACTGTTGCATTCATTGAATAGTTTCATTGTTTACCTTTAAAACTCAAGTTTTGTGCTGAAGTTATGCCTCCAAAGCACAGTGCAAGTTTTGGGGGCTCTAAGTCCAAGCATATAAAATCCGTGATGCAACTGAGTGAGAAAATAAAGACATTAGATACACTTCATGCAGGAGCATCCACTTCTACTGTTAGCCTAATCAACCAGCTAGCTAGAGATATGGAGGCTACTGGTCGCATTATCAATTGCAGCCTCAAAGTTAAACATCTACTTGTCTCTGCTATGCTCCCATACTCGGAAACCCTTACAAATATCAAACAAGAGGAAACAGATGCTGCTAATGAATTATTTCAAACTTCACAATCTCCAATGCCATCCATCATCCATGTAGGACAGAGTATTGCAGGTTATGTTGAGATCTCACCATGCATCTTCCAGCAGCAGCAACTAAAAGCAACTAAAGTCCCAGCAACTTCTCTTTTGGTTTTCAGAGGTGGGTCAAGGTAGAAAGGTTCATAGCATTATAGTATAGAGAACAATATCTTCATACTGCTATCTGATATAGTAGAAGGTAAGATTTGGATTAAAAATGCTTTAGTTTTAAAATTTGTATTTGCTGTATGGTTTTTATGATCTTGTGGATTTCATGTGTTATGGAAAGTGAATATACTCTGAACTAGTTTTTTTTTAATTGAGACGTTGATGTAAAAGATAGGTCATAGAATTCTAGGGAAATACAAGCAAGGAAAAATGTTCCACATGTTGTTAATTTTATTTTGTGTACTATATTTTATGAGTTATTTGTAAAAAATATATTATCAAAATAGATGCTTTGTTATTAAGAAGTATTTTTGGAAAAAGTGCATTCTTAGTAATCTATAGTGAAAGAATCGTTTTTAGTGGTCACAGGAACCTAACTCCATATTTCCCACAGTTTCGATACAGCAACATTTACATTTTTTACTTTTGTACCATTTTCTAGGAATGTTATTCCCATGAAAAGTGTAGATTGACTGTACCATCATTATCCCCATTTTACAGATGGGGAAACAAAGGCAGAGAGTGTTTAAATGACTTGCCCAGGCTCACACAGCTGATGAGTGTCTGAGGCAGAATTTGAACTCTGGTCTTCCTGACTTTAAGTCCAACACTTTATGCATATTGTATAATTAGAAATATATTACCTTAAAAACTACATTTCCTGAGAACCCACTGACTTCCTGTTGTTACATACTTCCTGTAGATAGGGGATATTAGGCAGTGGGGTTGAGAGTCCTGGCCTCTTTGCTTCCTGTCAGCAACCATGGTGGTGGTAGACAGGTTTTTTTAAACAGGGAGATTAGCCATGGGCATGTGGTTTTATTTTGTTACCTTTTTATTCCTTTACTTTTAATGATCATTAATAAATCTTTTAATATAATATTTTAATTATTTGAGATTAATTTTAATTTTTATAATACCATCACCTAGTTGTGCTTTGAAGACCCAATGGATAGAAATACAGGTATTGCCTGTAGATACCAGCCTCAGCTTTTGCTTCATTTGTTTCTCTGATCTAAAGTTGGGTTTAGTAACCTTTTCTCATTAATCACAACTTATCCTGTCCACCTCCTAATAATTCCTAACTAACTTATTCCTTACTAACAATCCCTCTGTTTTTGCTTCCATAAGATTGTGGTAGTACTGTGATACTCTTCATTGATCAGGCCATGTTTCATGTATGATGTTTGCCTATGGACATCTTAAGAAAGACACGTGAGCTGGGATGAGTCTAAAGGAAGTAATAACCTATAAGAAAAGTTTGAAGGAATACTTAGCCAAGAAAAGATGAGACTTGGGAATAATGATAATGATCACTATTATATTATACTCGTCCTATTTGGCCCTGGGGAACAAAGCAACATGTAGAAGTTTTAGAGAGTCGGAGTTTGGATTCAATAAGTTTCCTCACAATGGCCTCTATTCAAAAGTAGAATTGACTGCCTGAGAAGATAGTAAGTTCTCCACCTAAGAGGGTCTTCAACCTGAAGCTAGGTAACCATTTGTTGAAGATATTATGGAAGGGACTACAGGTTGTATTAGCTGATCCAGAGTTCCTTTCCATATCTAATATTTGAGAATTCTACATAAATGTAGAGGAAATAAAAGAGGAAAAGAAATCCTTAACCTACAAACCCATAGTGAACCCCCAAGAGAGCCCAGAGAAGCCCTCAAAGGATGTTTATCTGAGGCACAGTGTTCTGGAGATCTCACATTTCCAAATTTGCACTGCTACAGTTTCCAATACAACTTTGGATATGCTCTAAGTCAGCTCCATTAATAGTAGTCACCAGGACTGAAGGGCACTGGCTCTACCTAACATGGCAAGAATGAAAGTTTCCATAAGGCATTACTAGTGCCCTACTTAACAAAAAGGAGAGAATTGAGCTGATAATTTTAAACTCCTCCTTCTCACCTTGGCTGAGTACTGGGCTGACTCCTAATCTCAATTTTATGCCTGACTCCAGTTACTCTCACCATTTTAGAACATGATCCTTATATTAAGCTCTCTAGCTGCAGGTTCCATCTCTGTTGTTAAAGAACAATCTCAAGAAAGAGTTTATATGGGCTTGAAAAATCCCTACTTGCTAGAATGACTCTGGACCAACCATCTCTCTACCTTACAGACATATTCTTTCAGATAGGCAACATGTCACTCCTGAGTCAACAAGGTTGTACGTGCAATACTGACCACTATGGCACACTGAGGATGTAATAGAATTATTTTGAAATTATTCTTTAAGCAAGGGTTTCTTCTGGAAAAGCCTCTAGCAGCCAGGGCACTAAATAACCCATAGCCCTGGAAAGGATATGGTGAGTGAATGAATATATCCTTACAACTCATTGTGCAGCTCACTCTCCATGCAACTGTACCCTGTGGTTTTCCTTCATGGTTCATCCCCCAATCAGTGTGTGTGACTTTGGATGCTCAGCTGGTTCAGGATGCTTCATTTTAGTAGTTGATGCAATTTGTTTTCCTGTGTGAAAGAGACAGAAAAGTGGAGACTGAGAGATAAAAATCTATTATAATTCAAAACAGCAAACACTTATTAACTACCTAGTATTTGCAAGACAAGGTGCTTTCTCTGGGAATATGAAAATAAGAGAAATTGAAAGGGGCCCTGCCCTTAATCAATTCAAAGCTCATTTTATAGATGCCTCAATGGGCACATTTTAAGCCAACCAAAAGTCATTTAAGTAGTTATAAAATCAAAGAATCACAGAAAACCTTGGAGGACATCTAGCCCAACCTCTACTTAAAGGCAAGATTCCTCATCTCCTTTGGCACATATGTGTCCCTGGACATGTATTAAATTGTTGATTACATTTCATTTATTACCTGCAGTAGGTCTAATATAGAGAAAACATCTGGTTGCTAAGTAAATCATATAATCATAGTCTCAAGACTGAGGATTCTGAAAAAAAAAATCACCTGATTACACATGAACAGGGATATTTCCCCTATAACATCTTCCTAAAGAAAGTAGACACCCCACCTCTACCTGAAGATGTATAACGATGTGAGAATTGCATATTTCTGAAGCAACCATTTTCATGCTATTTATATTGCTATCATTATGAAGTTTTTCCTTGTATTCTATGTCTAATATATTTTTATAAAACTATAATGATCTCACACCAGCATAATGTGGCAGGGAGGGTATTGGGCTTGTATTCAATAGATTTTGTTCGAGTTTCAGCTCTGCCATTTATGAACTATGACCACGTCCAAGTCATTTCTCCATTCTGGGCTTTGTTTTTCCCCTCTATAAAGGAGTCTAGATAAACTTGACCTCTAAGACTTCTTGGAGTTGTGACATTCTGTTATTTTAGAATGACAGATTATCATCATCAATATCTCAACATTTCAGGTAGTTCATACTTAGAATAATAATAATACTCATAAACTATCTATGGGTATCATATAGTCCCTTTGGGGTTTTGAACACTGAGTACAGTAACCCCAATGCCTAGTACTTAATGAATAGGTCCTCAGTGAGTCCTTTGGCTATAAATTCAACTATTTCATTAAATATATATTTTAAGTTCTAACTGAATCTGTTCCTTAACCCAGCTGGGATGCCATTCTCTATCTGGCATGGCCCAGTTGTCAGAGGGGAGCATACTCCTGCCAATATTCCCCAGGTGATCAGAAATCCTTTGATTTTCTTGTTGTCTACTTCATATCATCTCTTTTCTAGCCATAAAATATTAGAAGTACAAGAGCCCTTAAATATTATCTAATTCAAATCTGACATTTTAGATGGAAATCTAGGGCTCAGAGTTGAAAAGTGATTTCTCCGAGGTCACAGCACAAGTTGGTGGCAGAGCCAGATCTAAAGTTAAATTTTCTGAGTCACAATCCTATATTATTCCATTGTAACATGCCTTCCTTTCCCATCATAGTACCTTCCACTGTGTAATTTCTTATGGGCATTTAAAGAATATTTTTTTTCAAAAGTCTTACTTTCTGTCTTAGAATCAATATTTTGTTTTATATCTAAGGCTTAAGAGTAGTAAGGACTAGGCAGTGAGGGGTTAGTGGCTTGCCCAGGGTCACATAGTTCGAAATGTGAGGCTAAATTTGAACCCAGGACCTCCTGTCTCCAGACCCAGCTCTCAATCCAATGAGCCACCTAGCTGCCCCCTGAATTCATAGAATTTTAACACATATTACTTCACTGGAAATAAGACAGTAGGAAATATTATCCCTATCTTACATTTGAAGAAATTAATATTCAGAGAAGTTTAAGTGATGTGTCCACAATAATAGTCATTTTTGAAGTCCTTATATTAAGCAGTAATGATTCTAGAGTCAGTGATACATTGGGTTGGGGGCTATTGTTTTGACTATGGTTGATTATAACCTCTGCCCATTTTCCTCCAGAAAGAAATATAACTCCAAAATCCCATCCTTCCTCTGCTCTTCCTCCCTCCTACTTCCTTCATTTCTTACTCTCATTGCAGGTGGCCAGGAATGCCACCAATCATTAGCACAAATGTCTCTGCTCCATTTTGGAAATTACTTCACAAAATGATCCTCCAAGATTTACCGGGGCTGTTCAAATTCATCAGCTTGGAAGTCAAAAGATAAACCTGAAAGGCCCTGGGGGTAGAAAAGTGAAAAGATAAGAAAGGAGAGGAAATACAGTGTTGAATTCAAAATTATTTTATTTCTGTTGTAACTTGAGCCATGTAAAAAGCATTATGGAAAAATGCAAAGTGCCCTAAACTTTTTCTTTCAATAAGAACTTTTTTTAGTCTTTGTTTTTGTATCCTCAGCACCTAGCACAACTAGCAACTGCTTAATAATTGATTAGTTAATTGATTGATCTGGTTCCTTGTCCCAGTTCAGAGATCAATTAGCTGGGTGACCTTGGCTGAATCTCTTAACCTTTATAGGCTTCAGTTCCATCTATAAAAACTATGAGGGTTGGTCTAGCTTTTCTCGAAGTCTCTTCCATCTCTAAAGTTCTTTGACACTATTTATACTAAGCTATTAATAACAATGACATATTCAAACAGGGATATTTGCATTTTAAAAGAAATCCCTCCTTCCCCACCCCCCAAGAATGGCAATGAATCTCCATGATGGAATAACTTGCAGACATTTTGAGTGGTGGTGGCAGAATTTCCTGTATCTGTCTCATTATACCACACGTCAATGAGGATGATAGATTCAGTGGTCTCTAAGATAATTTTCAGTTAATTTTATAAACCTTAAAGCACTTTGTTATGTTGATTTATCCTTTAGTCATTTTTCAATTCTGCCTAAATGGTTGTGACCTCTTTGGGGGTTTTCTTGGAAAAGATAGTAGAGTGGTTTGCTATTTCCTACTCCATCTCCTTTTTACAGATGAGAAAACTGAGGCAAATAGGGTTAAGTGACTTGGCAAGGGTCATACAGAGTATGAATCTGAGGTCAAATTTGAACTCAGATTTTCCTGACTCCAAGTCTGGCATTTTAATTTTGCCACCTAGCTGCCCCATTTATGCTGATTATTATGTTAATTCTGGAAATTCAATTATGTTGATTATTATAATAACTCTAGAAATTCAAGTGACTTGACAGAAGTCATTCTAGTCACACTTTGCTTAAGTAATAGAAATGTGACTTTCAGTAAACAAAAATTTATTTAGCATTTACTATAGCATCATTTGGTTGGAGGGGCAGAAGTCATATAGTCAAACCCAAAATGAAACAAGAATCCCCTCTAAAACCTACCTAATAAATGGTAATCCATCCTTGGCTGGAAGATCTCCAGTGATGGATAATTCATTATTTCACAAAGTACTGACTTTTGTATAGTTCTAATTACTGCAAAAGTTCTCCATATCCTGAGTTCTCCATATACTGAAAGTTTGCTTTCATATATCTTCTACCCATAACTCCTACTTGTACTTTCTGGAACCAAGAAGAATTGATGATGGTCCAACAAAATCACAAGTGAGGAGTCAGAGAAAGAAGAGAAGGCAGGGTCACAAAAGCTTATGGAAGAGAGGATGCTAAGAAGGAAAGTAGTTATCAGTGTCAAAAGCAACAGAGAGGTCAAGAAAGATAAAGACCCAGAAAAGGTTGATTGGGCTATTCAGAGATTTTGGTAATATTAGAGAAAGTTATGCAATAAACCAGAGGTGAAGAAGAAGCATAATGTAAGCCCTTTATCTGAGCATATGCCTACAGAAAGGAAGGGAAATACAGGAGAATAATTTGAAGAGATACCAGGGACCCCAAATGAAGAGATGTTTTAAGAGATGGAGATCTCTAGAATTGGAAAATTTCCATCTAGAAATCTATAAATGAACTGTGCATCTTTCATCAGAAAATCAGCCTCCCTAAATTCAGAAATTCAGAAATAGATTGACCTAATGAATGTTTCAGTTATAGAAACCCATTGAATCTGCAGAAACTTTTCTAGAAGTTACATCCCTCCACCAAGAAAAAAATTCATAAATGTGTTTAAATTTGTAAACATCATATGTACTTTCACAGAAGTATATTTCTTTGAAACTTGAAGTCCAGAGAAATTGTGTTGTGTCAATGTATTAAGGACTCATACCAAAGAAATTACAGATCCCTAAATGGATATAGAAGTATTGCTTCTTGGGTCTTCCACTCAAATCCTCTCCTGATGCCTCATTATGATGTAGAGTTGACCTTGACTTTTCTAAGATTATGCCAACAGAATCTAAGCTCTAACAAGTCCTACCAAACTAGAGAAGCTTCAAGAAAGGTCCTAGCCTTGTAATGTGTTGATTTTATGTGCATAACTGAGGGGTTTATCTCTAGGAGACTGACCACAGGACAACATTTTTTTTTTTACCAAAGTAACTCCACTAAGGCATGGGAAAAAATCAAATGCATGCTGGTCCTGAAAAGCAGCCAAACTTAATTAGAGTTATAACAACATCAACAATAACAATAATAGTAGTAGCAAACATTTCAACCCTGAAAGAAACTGCTATTATTCTTCTAGTTTTAAAGTAAAAAAAACTAAGGTTGAAAGAGGTTAGTTTACTTGCCCAGGGTCGTATAACTAGTAAATAGTTGAGGTGGAATTGTAATTCAGGTTTTCCTGACTCCAGGTCCAGAGTTCTAGCCCCAAAACCACATAGATGACCACAAAAATTAAGTTGGTCTATACTATGCCAAATAATGGTCAGGTTGATAATTATTTAGAGATCAGGCTATCGTTTACCTCAATGGTGCCAAATTCATGATTGTTTTAATTATCAAAGAAATTTAAGCCAAAGCAAAAGTTGATCATGCACCTGAGTAGCCCGAACCTATTTGGGCACCCTGAATATGAGTGAATAATTGAAAGGTGCAGGAAAAGAACATACTATCAGCTATCACAGTGCCTACTTTGAAAATGGTTTTGTTAACAACCATCATCATTATTATTATTCTCATCATCATCATAATCAATTCAGCAGTTGTTTCTCTTGGTGACATCTCATTATTGTTCAGCTATATTAATTACATCCAAGCTGGTTCTCTGCTTCCACCACCCAACAGCTGCATTGGAGTTAATACCTCTCAGAGCCAGTGCTCTAGGAACTATATAACCAGATGTGATACTCTGGAACAGCTGGAGCAGAGGGCAATTGTATGCGCAGGCAGAAGTATTAGACTGAAAGAAGAGAGTTTGATTTTGGTGATTCTGATCCATTTGCATATTCTCTTTTTTCTTTTTTTGTATATTCCTTTTTAAATTTTGTGGGCTACCCTCTCCTCACAATCTTGGGTAACAAACTTTTTGTTTAATGTTACTATGTTTTTACCACTTGCATTTCTTCTACTCAGAATATAAGCTCCTTGAAAAGAGTTAGTCTCATTGAGTTGCAAATAGAAAGTATTTGTTTGCTGATTGATCAAAGGAAGAAAGAGTTCACAAAAGCATCATATGTAAAATAATTTAGAAGAGAACAGAGGATTCAGTCTTGATTTTTTGCACTTATGAGGAATTCTAGATTATAGAAACTCCCTTCACAAAGCCAATAAGCAACTCATTTGTTACTGCCTTAGAGTCTTAAAGCAGTGCCTGGACTAAACTGTTGAGTCAACCTTGATCACCTAACTGGTATGTGTCAGAGTCAGAATTTGAATCCAAGAGTTCTTGACTCCAAGGCTATCCTCCTATCAATTAAAATGAAACTTCGTCTCACCTAAAGATAATAACTATGTACATTTCTACAATGTTTTAAAGTATTTAGAGTACTTTCTTACTACTCACCTAGTGAAATCGTGAATAGTATAAGATTTATTATCCCCAATTAATAAAGGAGAAAAGTAAAGTTCATAGAGATTAAGTGACTTGACAACAGATACAGACATAGTAAGTGTTGGAGTCAGAATTTTAACTCGGGTCATAAAATAATAATAATAATATAGCTAATATTTATCTATGACTTGTTATGTGCCAACAACTGTGCTTAGTACTTTACAATTATCATCTCATTTGATCCTCCCAACAACCCTGAGAGGGAGGTGCTATTATTGTCCCCATTTTATAGATAAGGAAACCCAGGCAAAGAGAAATTAAATTACTTGCCCAGGAGCACACAGCTAGTAAATGTCTGAGATCACCTTTGAACTCAGGTCATAAAAATATAAAAAAAAAATTTTTTTAAGATTTTAGGGATGGAAGGAACCTTTAAGGTTATAACTCTCTCACTTTACAAAAAAGAATCATAAGACCCAAAAGGGTCAAATGACTTGCCTAAGGCATTTCCCACTTCACACAAGTATAAGCAGCAGAATGGGAGACCCCAATTCTTTCTACACTACCATACAGGACACTGTGTGGTGTGTTCAGGAAAAACCAGCACCTCTTGTATGAGGATTTGCTGAGCCCTTTTCGGGGTCACTCATATACCTTTAGCACCTACTTTTCACCCAACTCTCACCTGTGATTCCAAGAAGCTATAGCAAGTGCAGCAGCCATACCCCAATAAAACTGTCTCAACCTGTCGGTGAATTAGGAAGACTTCCCCTAGAAGAGCAGATGAGAACCATTTGTTCCGATGACCAAGAAGTCAATTAAAGCAAACACTGTGGAGTTTCTAGAGCTTTGTCAAACTTCAATGACTCCAGGGTCATCCCCTGTGTCCCAGACCATAGCAAGTCATCCTGACTTTTGTCTTGCCACTGGGCTTCAATGACTCTGGAAGAGAGAATGAGGCTGACAACTTGGTGCAACTCTGCCTCATTTAAATCTAATTCACCCACAAATCCAGACATCACTCTATAATGTCATTGGTTCTCTTCAAAAGAAAGGACAAACCACATTAGGGCAATACCCTTTCCACCCTCTGTATCACACCTGAACAACACCTCTCTTTCTGTCCTAGAAAAAAAAAAGTGACAACAAAAATGGACCACACAGATTCTCCAAAATACTGATTTAAAAACCCCCAAACCCTTTTGTGGTGGTTGGAGAACAACGCTGCCTCAGCACTTTGATTTTCTTTAAGTACATTTTAAAGCACTTCAGATTGTGACTTCTGCAAATTAGAGCTCTCACACTTTGTTCCCCAGACACAACATAGGCAATTACACCGTAAAGCAACTGCTATTTTTGGGCCTCCCTTTAGAGTCTCCAGCAAGCTGGCAAAAGTGCCATAGACCTGTTGATGTGTATCTCTTTTGCTATTTTGATTGGATCCCTCGCCTCCAGGCCTCAGGAACTGTTTCTTTTATATAGGATCAAGTAGCAAGCTGAGAACCCTGGTAACTTGGCTGCTGTTCCTGGCTCTGCCTGACTGATAATCCATGTGACCTTGGCAGCCTGGTGCTGTGGAAAGAGCACTGTTTATGGAAGCAAAAGACCTGAGTCCCCTGCTCTGCAGTTAACAAATTAAATGACCTTGAGCAAATTTTCCCTTTTCCTCACTGAGTCACAGTTTCCCATCTATCAAATGAGAGGTTTGGAATTAAACTACCTTTAAGATTCCTTCCCACTCCAGCATCATGATCTCATGTCTCTTCTAGTCCTCACAGCTGATGTTCTAAGGTCCTTCTCAGCTCTTACTTCCTGTGATTCTTTCTGGATTGTGGCATTTCCTCCACCTGTATGGAAATAACAATACTTTCCATTTTTCAGTGAATGAGGGGCATGATGCCACTGCAGGAAAACAGTGGGTTAGAAGACATGGGTTCTATCCTTAATTCTGCCAAGTTTTCCTAATGGGCTAGATTTCCTCTTTGTAACTAAGGAACATGCATGTCTCCTATATAGAAGTGGTGAGAATCATTAAGGCAGCCTAAGAAACTTGCTGCCTTTCCATTTCAAAGAGCAACTGAGGGCCTCTGGGGAAGAGTTTGAAGGCAGCCCATCCCATAACCAAAAAATAACTAAAGCCAGATACAGACATCATATCCCTACAGATCTTTTTTTTTTTTTTGGTAGCTTTACACTGGACGTAACTGATTCGTATCTCTCTACTAAGGGTGGGAGGTCAGGACTAGGATTAGGCTTGAGGAATAGGAAGTGGTTTAGAAATGATTTGCCCTACCCAGAATAAACTACTCCAACAGATGTTTGAAATCTCCCCTTACCCCAATCCAGCATTCTAACTAAGCAAAAAACTCAAGCCAATTATAAAATGTTGTGTAACGGGAACCCCGTCCCATCTGCTTCCCTGCACTGCAGTCACACAGTGAAGGGACACAGATGAAATGTCATCATTTGAGTTAGGATAACAAGCTCTCTCCCTTACCTTAGTAGAAACTATTGTAAGGAATGTTTACAATAACCTCTTACTCTAAATTTAATCATGAAGAAATTCAGGGCAACTAGGTGGCACAGCGAATAGAGTACCAGGCCTGGAATCAAACCTGAATTCAAATCTGATCTCAGATAGTTCCTATGTATGTGATCCTGGGCAAGTGACTTAACCCCATTTGCCTAGCCATTGCCCTTCTGTCTTACAGTTACTAAGACAGAAAATAAGGCGAAAGAAAGAAAGAAAGAAAGAAAGAAAGAAAGAAAGAAAGAAAGAAAGAAAGAAAGAAAGAAAGAAAGAAAGAAAGAAAGAAAGAAAGAAAGAAAGAAAGAAAGAAAGAAAGAAAGAAAGAAAGAAAGAAAGAAAGAAAGAAAGAAAGAAAGAAAGAAAGAAAGAAAGAAAGAAAGAAAGAAAGAAAGAGAGAAGAGAGAGAGAGAGAGAGAGAGAGGAAGAGAGGAAGAGAGGAAGAGAGGAAGAGAGAAAGAGAGGAAGAAAGAAAGAAAGAAAGAAAGAAAGAAAGAAAGAAAGAAAGAAAGAAAGAAAGAAAGAAAGAAAGAAAGAAAGAAAGAAAGAGAGAGAGAGAGAGAGAGAGGAAGAGAGGAAGAGAGGAAGAGAGGAAGAGAGAAAGAGAGGAAGAAAGAAAGAAAGAAAGAAAGAAAGAAAGAAAGAAAGAAAGAAAGAAAGAAAGAAAGAAAGAAAGAAAGAAAGAAAGAAAGAAAGAAAGAAAGAAAGAGAGAGAGAGAAAGAGAGAGAGAAAGAAAGAAAGAGAGAGAAAGAAAGAAAGAAAGAAAGAAAGAAAGAAAGAAAGAAAGAAAGAAAGAAAGAAAGAAAGAGAGAGAGAGAGAGAGAGAGAGAGAGAAAGAGAGAGAGAAAGAAAGAAAGAAAGAAAGAAAGAAAGAAAGAAAGAAAGAAAGAAAGAAAGAAAGAAAGAAAGAAAGAAAGAAAGAAAGAAAGAAAGAAAGAAAGAAAGAAAGAAAGAAAGAAAGAAAGAAAGAAAGAAAGAAAGACTTGCCCTCTACTTTGCAGAGGAAGAATCTGAGATTCAGAGAGGCTTTGCCTAAATTGACACAATAAGAAGTAGAAATGGGATTTGAAACTAAGTCCTAGGTCCATATGTCCTAAGTCCATACTCGGTGCTCTTTCTACTATACCAAATCCCTCTTCATTTTATAGATGAAGAAACTGAGGCTTGAAGAAATTAAATACTTAGTTTGTTTCTTCTACCTAAAGAAAAAGAGCCTAGCCTAGTTCAATATTAGCCTGACAAGCCTTTATTGTGTTAACAGCCTCCATCCCTCCCATTTTGTTTATTTGTGTGAGAGAGTGTGGGGAGGGGAGGGGTGATCACTCCATATGTGCCTAGAGGAGCTGTCTACCCACCAGCATATGTGTTTAATCAGCTTTAATACCCCTACAGTCCAGAAGGAAGTGAAATGCTCTGATCTGGGAATAATTATCATTTCTATTACATTAGCAAGGTTTGTTGAAGGGCCAGAGGGGAGGGGGCTCTCTCAATCAGCTCACCAACCAGCTGGATGGCAGCTCAAAGGGAGAGGTTTGCCTTGTTCAGAATGCTGAAGAAAATAAGTACCCAAAAAAGGGTGCCACCTCCTCTAAACTAAGATGCATTTCTTTCCCTTTACCTATCTCCTGATTTTTCCCACATTCCAATTCAATGGAGTGGTTATGGCATCTTCCTGCCCTCCTATAAGATACATAATCACAATAGCTCACCATTGTATTATGTTCAATTAAAAAAAAATTTTGTTCCAGATGCTGGGAATATTTAATATTTACAAAGTATCTCCTTCATACTCTGAGATGTAGGTAGGGAATGCAAATATTATTTTCTCCATTTTACAGATAAGAAAACTAAAGGTCCAAAAGGTTGTTCATCATCTCCCAGCCTGTAAGTCATTGTCAGAATTTGATCCCAAATCTTCTATCTCCAAAATCTAGTGCTCTTATAGCTACATTACCCTGATATTCCCTCCTCCTCCTCTTACCCCAAAATAAATTTAATTTATGGAGAAAATTACCAGTGGACCCATGGATTCTGCTCTCAGGCAGTCTAAGGAAAGAAAGTCCCCAAGTGGTATTCCCATCACCAAGAGGCTAGTTCTATTTCAATAATTGAGACCATGTTTCTGATCCAATTTGGAGAAGCTGCTACAACTAGGCCCTCCCTCAAGCAATAGGCAGTTAGTCCTGTATGGGAACCTGAAGATCATGTAACAAAATCTGCTCACTTCATGGAGGAGATAACTGAGGCCAGAGAGGTTGTGTTATTTTACCAATATCATGCAACTAATAAATAGAAGAAAGTACTCAGCCCCAGAGGTTAGAAATCCAAGATGAATAATTTTTCCATGACACTATAGTACCTGGGCGTATGGGGTGCTCAAGGAGGGGTAATATCTTTGGTAGGGAGGGCTTGTCGTGCCCTCCTAGGGCAGCTCTCCAGCCACTGACCCCCACCTGACACCCAGCTCTCACTTGTGGCTCCCAGTAGCTGCTAGCATGTGGCAGCGGCCACACCCCGGGCAACGGCTTCAACAGGCCAGCTAAACCTTGTGAGGGTAGCCATCGGGTCATCGACCCCTGGTGAACCAGGGCGTTGTTCACCCAGCATGTGAAGACTGTTTCGGTGGAACAGGTGGAAGAAACCACCAAGAAGGTTCAACGGCTTAGATGGCAACGCAGCAAGGCACTGTGGAGTGCTTAGGGCTTGTTGGAGCACAAAGGACAACACGGCCATCCAATGCAGCTGAGGAAGTCTCCAGGTGTAACGACTTTTCGTGCCACTGGACCCAGGCTTCCAATGCCGAGAGAGTGGGACTGTCTCTGTGCATCGACTTTTCCACTTAAATCTCTTTCACACACAAGTGTCTTTGTGCACAAAAACACACAAAGATAATCGTCATCCTCAGGTACCAAGAGACTACTACTACTATAGTACCTTTACCCTCCCTAGCATAGGTCCAGATTTGTGTAGGGTTTATTTCAGTCTCACTCACATCACCACCTCAAATCTTAGGAACTGCATTGCCCATAGTCCTCACAACATCCCTCTATAATTTCAAAACCTAGAATTTTAAACTCCTAAAGCTCTTTGGGAATGGCAGAAGTAGACTAAGTGGTGATGCAATTAGAAGTTATGACCTCTTCGGGAACCAAGAGGTGAGTACACTCATTGAATGGCCAAGATCAGGCAGAAAGCAGAAAGTTTATGCTCTAAGGGGTCTTCTAAAAATTATTATTGCTTTAAATTAACAAATTATTTTTCTCTCTCTTCTACCTCTTCCCAACCCCACACTGAGAAAAAAAAATTAAAACCCTTAAAACAAATGTGCATAGTCAAGCAAAGCCATAGCTTAAAAATTCCCACATTGGCTGAATCAAAAAAAAAATTTTTTTCTCATTCCACATTCAGATTTGCCTCTTTTTCAGCATGTCTCTCCATTAGTCCTCTGGAATCATGGTTTGATATTTTGTTGATCAGAATTCTTATACCCTTCATATTTGTTTGCTTTACAGTGATGTTGTCATAATATAAATTGTTCTCCTGGTTCAGTTCAGTTCATTCTTCAACAGTTTATATAAGTTCCTCTGAAAGTATACCTTTCAATATTTATTATGACACCATTACATTCATGTACTGCAATCTATTCAGCCATCCTCAATTGATGGACATTCTCTTAATTTCCAGATCTTTGCCACTACAAAAAGAACTGCTATATTTTTCTACATGCGAGTCATTTCCCTCTTTTATCTCTTTGGGGTATAGGCCAAGGAGAGCTATTTCTGGATCAAAGGTTTATTGTGGTTTATAGTTTTGGGGGGATATAGTTCCAAATTGTTTTCCAGAATGGCCAGTCCAATACACAGCTCCTCCAAAAATATGTCTGTTTTCCCACAGCCTCTCAGACATTTTTCTTTTATGACAACTTTGCCAATGAATGGGCATAAAACAAAATCTCAGAGTTGCTCTAATTTGTGTTTTTTCTAATATTGTAATTTGGGACATTTTTTTCATATTGGTATTGATAACTTAGATTTCTTCCTTTGAAAACTGATTGTTCATATTAATTGAAGAATAATTCTTATAAATTTGAATCACTTCCTTAAACATCTTGGAAATGAATCATTTATCAGAAAAACTTATTGTAGTATAGATATGAACATTTAAAACAACATGGTCCTTGCCTTCAAATAGTTAACTATCTAACAAGGAGGATTATGTACAGAAATGCATAGAACAAACAGAATGTGATCATGGCAAAGGTCTAGCCAAATTTGAGGATGCAGATGTGAGCAACAGGAAAGGTTTCATGGAGTAGGTGGTTCTTGAAATAGGCCTCCTTTGAAAGAACACAAGCACTTCCAGAGGTAAGAACACAGAGGAAGTATATTCCATACACATCAGTGTTTATTGTACCATTACAGTATTTTTATCTTCTTGTCTTCCAATTCTCTAAAAAAAAATTTAACTGGCTGAATCTCTCTATCCTGTACTTATATAGTTAATTTCTTTGAACATAAAAACAGGATTTTGCATTTACACCTATTAAATTTCTTCTTATTACATTCAATCTATTATCCTTTTCTGTCTGGACCTTTCTGAATCCTAATTCTGTTGTCTCATATGTTAATACTGTCTGGTGTGCCTTTTGGGGAATTTTCACAGAAAAAGCTTACTAGTCAGTAATGCTAAAAATATCAGCAACCAAAAAGGAGGGGGCTTTATTACAGGTGCATTTAAGTCATACAAAGAAAAGATTTTTTAAAGGTTTAAACCTAACTTAACCAGAGCCATAATAGAACTGGAGCAAAGGAAAAGGAGCTCAGGGCAAAGGATACGTGTGGGACTCAATTACCAGAATGATAAGATCATAATCAGGTCTCGGGTGCAGAGCACAGTTGCAAAGATCCCAAGACCAAGCAAGAAGCAGAAGTAAATCATAAGATCATAAATCAAGACCCAGAAAGAACCTCTGAGGTCATGAGTCAAAATCCTCATTTCCAATAAGGAAACCAAGGCTTAGAAAGTTTACATAACTTACCTGAGGACACAAAGGTAGTAACCACCTGAAGTGAAAGGTGAAGCTTACTCCAGACCCATACCTCTTTCCATGGCACCAAAAGCTCCTTCTGGACCAGGTTGCATCAAACTCTCATCGCTCTTCCTTGCTTGGTATTGAGACACCTTCTTTTCACACCTGGGCTACTCAGCAATAATGCTTTATAAGCATAGATAACCAAATCTTCCTTGGTTCTCACCTTTGATGTTACAGACAAGAAGATGCCAGAGAGTTGCAAGGGGATACCCTCCCATCAATCATAAGACAGAATAGTTTCTAGCACAAAAGTTTCTAGCATAGAAGTTTTCATAAGAGTGAAAGGATGTTCACATAAGAGTGAAAGTGACATGTCTAGAACAGAAGCAACCTCTCCCAGATGTACTTTATGGGTCTCAAAGACCCTCCCCCAAAAGAGGTTTCCTTTTTTCAGTCTAAAATAGTTACCTTTCTCAACTGCCAGTCATCTGCAAATCTTATAATCATGCTTAAATTCAAGTTATTGGGGAAAATGTTGAACACAAGCCAGGGAGAGAACTGTGTGACAGGTTACTAGAGAATACCTCTATAGACTTAAGTCAATCCTCCAAACACCACTCTTTGAGTAGGTCATCCAACCAGCTCTCTTTTTATTTAAACCTTACTTTCTGTCTTGGTAACAACTCTAAGACAGAAGGGCAAGGATTAGGCAAAGGAGATTAAGTGACTTGCCGGGGGTCACACAGAGAGGAAGTGTCTAAGACCAAATTTGAACCCAGATCCTCCAGACTCCAGGCCTAGAACTCTATCCACTATGCTACCTACCTGCCCCTACCAACCAGTTCCTCATTCATCTATTCCACATTTGTCCATATCATTCACAAAGACTTGGTGAGGGAATGTTCTGAGGACTCTGAACCTATCTCAGTGACACCCTGCAACCTCTGGTGAATTCTTGTTCCATTATCCAGAGATAAAGCCTTGCTCTGGTTTTAGGATACCAAAAACAAGGTTAAAGAAAAGTAGATCATCCTGGTCTAGCTTTCAATACTATCATCATTCTAGATATAGACAGTAGCTGTGTAATAATTTCAAATACATTTTTACATTTCATATTTTCATATCCTGTGAAGAAATAGCAGCCAAAGCAATATGTACTCTGAGATTCACCCCAGGAAGATTGGGGAAAGGTTAGTAAGAGTGCCAAACTTAGCAAAAAGGGTAACACTGAGCTATAGAAACACAGCCCTTACTCTGGAGTCCTCACTACATTCCTGCATTTCACAGGAGCTATTTTGGCTGAATACTTTATTAAACGTAGCCTGAACCCCAGACTATGAGATACTCTACCTGTGGACCATGCAGACCATAAAATAAATAGCCAGACTATGTAATTACAAACTAAAAAAAAATGTAAATAACAAGAATATCAACTACTTGCAGTCCCTTTAGAACTCATAGCCTAGTAATAAACTCGTTGGGATCAGTACCATTTGGAAGTAAATAGAAATCTACATGGCAAATCAGAATCTGCTGCAGTCTCTGGCCTTGGCTCCAGGGTCATTAAGATTCCAATGGATTGCCTAGTTAAGGGATACTTCACAAACTCCCCTTTCTATGTCCTACCAAAGCCCACAGCTTGTCTCTCCATCTCTGCCCATACCTATACTCTTGACAGTCCTGGTTTGGAGTTTGTTTTGTTTTGTTTTGGTTTTTTATTTTCAATTTCTTTCCACTTGGTTCCCCCTGTCTTTACTTTCCTGAATTCATACCTACTCACACAACCCGTCATTTTGGAAGAGGCCTCCTGGGATTTGGATGAACAGGTATTTCAAATATACACACACACACAAACTCATTCATTCACATTCAATGACCAGCTGAATCTTTGCCTTGTTATGGGCATAACAGCTAAGGTTTCAAAGCAAAGGCAATCCCTTCTCACATTATGTCAACAGATTAAAGCAGGGAGATTGTTTTAGGTGCTTTGTCCACCAAGTGTGCTGTGAAAAGGTCAGATTGAGCCAGAAAATTTGCTTCAGTAGCAAAATGAATGGGGTACAGCAAAGACATTTGCATGATCTCACATTTCTCCCCCTCTCCATATGGAAATATACAGCTATTAGTCTCTAACCTGGCATTTACCATCATCTTACTGATGACCACTGGAAATAAGAGCATGAAAAGAACTGTTCTTAATTATTCATTGTGTTCCCACATTGTACTTGGGCTGAATCCCTGTTGTCCCTGGATTCATTTGTACTCAAGCACACATCTCCTCCATGAAAACTCTATTCAAGGAGAGTATAAGTACACACAGGTACATGGGCTGTTGTAGGATGATGGGGGAGAGAAGAATAAAGTGAGTGAGAGAAAGGAGGAAAGTAATGGAAAGAAAAGGGTAAAGGAAAGAAGGAAGAGAGAGAAGGTAGATGAGGGGAGGAGTGAAGAAAAGGAAAGAGGATGTCAGACAGATGGACAGGAAGAGAGAGGAAAAGGAGAGAGGGAATAAAGAGGGGAAAGAGGAAGGGAGAGGTAGAAAGTAGGAGAAAGAAAGAGAGGAAGGAAGAAAGATGAGGGAGGAAGAAGAGGAGAAGGGAAGGAAAGAAGGATGGGAGAGGAAAAAAAGGAGAGAAAGGGAGAAGAAGAGCAGGAAGAAGGAAGGAGGAAGAGGAAGAAAAAAGCAAGGGGGAGAGAGGAAGGAGGAAGAAGGAGAGAAGGAGGAAAAGGACAGAGAGAAGGGAGAATGAGAGGGAGGAAAAGAGAACAGTTATGTCTATGTGTCTAGTTAATGTCTATCATAATAAACTTTCTTATCATTTGAGCAAAGAGAAAAAGGAGTAGAAAGGGAAGATGGAGAAGCAAAAAAGAGGGAAGGAGGAAGAAGAAAATAAAAAAGTAGACAAGAAGGAGAAAAAAGACTGATGATATAGACAAAAGTCAGAAATTTTGGCAGAGAAAAGAAAAAAAAATCAGATAGTCTTACAGAAAAAAAAAGAAGGGAGACACAAAGAATCTGATCTGAAAAGGAGGAAGAAAAGAAAAAGAAAAGGAAAGAGATTGTCACTTTATTTCAATAAAGAAAAAACAGACCACCTATTTTCCATTCTCCTGGCTCTTTCTACAACAGTTCCAATTTGAATCCAAATAATGTTTGAGATTTGGGATTCAGCACCAAACTAGTTTGAATTCTCTAATCCCAACACCGGATGTTTTGAGGTGTTGGGATTTCAAACTAATTAATTCAGCCACCTGTAACATTTATTCAGATGTACTACCTCTTCTTTATGTAGAGATATTTCTAACAGTGAGTAACAGATCTTACAATTTCCTACATCTTTAGCTCTAGAACTCAAATATAATAGCAGCAATATGGGGTGGAAAAAGTCAGAGGCTCTAGATTTAAACATTGATTCTGCAATATTGGGCAAGTCACTTTACTCCTCTGAGCATCAATTTCTATGAAAGAAAAGGAATCAAATTAGTTAATCTCTAAGACTCTAGTTTAAAACCCTATGAATTTTGTGTTCTCTTGCATTCAAATAGCCCTTTCTACTACCCCTGCACTCTCAGCCCTCATTTCCAAGTGTTAATGATCAGGCTAATGTTGAGCTACATTGATCATAAAGATGATGGTCATTCAAGTGCCAATGTCTGGAACTGACCAGGAAACCAGGAGTTCAAGGAATACACATGAACTGGGAATTTCAAGATCCTAAATCCATGTTGGCAAACCTATGGCATGCATGCCAGATGAGGCTACTCCCTTCCCCATCTCCACCATGCCTGAGGACATTTTTCACATGACCTGCCCCTCTGTCCAATGGGAGTGCTTCCTCCCTCCCCCATATGGGGTAAGGGGGTGACTCATTTGCAGTGTGAGGGTTCAGTTTGAGTACTCAGTCTCTACAATTTTTTTCCATCACTGCCCTAAACCCTGAAGGGTGATTAATACTGTGAGGTAATTGGGAAGAGAGATGACCTCAGAACAGAAAGTTTAAGTCTTGTCTCTAATATGGCTTGGCTAAGTGACCCTCACCATATTACAACCCTTAATTGCTTTAGACAGACCTCTATGACTATAAATTTCAGAGAAGGAGCAAACCTACACTGGTACAGAGAGTTTTGTCAACAGGGAATTCTCTATATCAATATAATCAAAAACCCAGTCCCTATTCTAACATAAATGACCACTAGACAATTAGTCGATAAACAATGATCCAGTGCTTATTGTGTATTAAGCATTGTGCTAAACTCTAAGAAATAAAAAGAAAAAGTAGAAAATGTTCCTACCCTGAAGAAGTCACTAGTTAAAGGAATGCTCATTAAAGAAACCAAAGATATTCAGCCTAGTAAAAAGAAGTCTTGGGGGAGACACAATAGCTGTCTTCATACATTTGAAGAGCTGCTAGGGACTGAATTTGTTCTATTTGGTCCTAGAAGACAGAATTAGAAGTAGTAGTTGGAAGGTGTAAAGAGTCGGATTTTGAATTGGCAAGGGAAAATCTTCCTACCAACTGGAGCAGTCCAAAGAGGGTATTGACTAACACCCTTAGGGATAATGGGTTTCCCTTTATCGGAGTTCTTCAAGTAAAGAGTAGAAAACCATTCAGTGGGTATGTGGTAGTGTTGATTCGTGTTCAGATTACATGGTTTGAACTAGATGGCCTGTGAGGTCCCTCCTAACTCCCAGATTCTACTGTTCTGTGATTTATATTATTGATCTCCATGTGCCCTATGATTTAACCAGTCTGTATTATTTATTCTGTGCTCCACAAATTCTCCCCACACTCTCATGCCTCTATGAAAAGTACTCCTTATGCCTAAAATCCCTTCCTTTCTCCTCTTCATCCATCGAATTGCTATCCATCCTATAAAAAACTAAACACAGTCTACGTCTCCTTCCCAAGAAAAACACAAAATCTTTCTGATTCCTCTGGATTATAAAGACCCTCCCCACCAGGTTGAAAATTTTGTTTTGTAATTCTCTCAGACACTTCATATACATAATCATCTATTACTATTATCTCTTTTAGTGTATTATTCCCCTACTAGACTGTAAGGTCTATGCAGTTAGAGACTATGTCTTATCTAAACTTTCTTTAACCCCATCACCTAGCATACTTTTCCATTTTGTCATTATTTACAGAGATGATGGTCATTCACATGTCAGTATCTAAAACAGATCTGCAAGCCAAGATACTGGGGAATAAGCCTGAGCTGGTCATTTTAGGACTCTTGGCCAAGAAGAGTGATTGGCATTGGAATGCAATAGGAAGAGAGATAGCCTCAAGTGAGGAAGATCCAGGTACAAATGTGGAGACCAAGGAATCTGCACTAGGTGAATGTCATTATTATTACTGTTGCCATCCCATAGTACTTCATAGGAGCTTCCAAGGTCAGACAAAAGAGTTTACCATCTACTCTACTTAGAAAGGTTTGCAATAACAGTGATGCTAATAATTTCTTTTTTTTTTTTTATGCTTACCCTCCATCTTAGAATCAATACTGTATATAGGTTCCAAGGCAGAAGAGTCATAAGGGTTAGGCAATGGGGGTTAAATGACTTATCCAGGGTCACAACTACTAGGAAAGGTCTGAGGTTAGATTTGAACCCAGGACCTCCCATCTCTAGACCTGACTCTCAATCCGCTGAGCCATCCAGCTGCCCTTAATACTAATAATTTCAAAAATAATAATGGCAATAACAGTAAGAGTAGCTTGTATTTTTATACCATATCGAGGTCTTAAAAGCACTTTCGTTACCACAACACTGTAAGGTGAGTAAGCATAGTTATCCTGGCTTCATGCCAGTGGGTTAATAGCAGTCGGGAATATCTTTATCACCCAGTAGGATTTATTAAGCACCCGCGTTGTGCTGACTATTGTACAAAGCAATTTAGACACACATGGTGCCTGTCTTCTAGGGTCATCACAAAATGGGATTGCTCACTGTGGGCTCCCTTGTTTGCATTGGTGAAATTTCCTGCTAAGAATACAAAGTGTCTTTTAAAATCCCAGGTTGTTCTTGTCCTGGCACAACAGGAGGAAAATATAATTTCAGCTGGATATTCCCACACCAACCTAATAGTCAAAAGCTAATGAGATAATGAGCTCATTTTCATTTCTTGGTAAGGGTCCCTTTTTCAAATCACGAAGGCGCTTGACAACCTTGGCACATCTCACTGGTAATGGTCACTGGTAAATGTCTTTCAATTTCCAGGAGAGTTAAAAAGTTCCAGGCTCTTCTCTTTTCCAGATCATATTTTGCCCCCCATTCCACTAATTTTTCTGGCCCCAACCTTCATTAATCAAGCAGTATGATACAGTGGAAAAAAGGTAGGGTCAAAAGTCAGAAGACCTGGGTTCAAATCCTATTTCTAATGTTTATTATAGCAAATCATTTAAACTCCCTAGATCTCACTTATATCATCTCTAAAACAAAAGGATTGGACTGTATAACCTCTAAGGTCCTATCCATTTCAGGACTTATTTCACCATTTTAAAGATGAGTAAATGCAATTTCAGATATGTTGAAAGTTAGCATTGACCACATAGCCACTACTTAGTGGGCTGGGATTCAAATTCATATCTCCTGATTCTAGCACAGGGGACATTGGATTTGGAGTTTAGGAAGAACCAGATGCAATTCCGTCTTTTGAAACTTACTTTGTGTGACAGTGAGCAACTCAATCTCTCTGAGCCTCAGTTTCTTCATCCATTAAACGGAGATAATAGTACCTACCTTATAGAGTTGCTGTATGGCTCAAATGAGATCATGCAGGAAAATTTACTTTATAAACTTTAAATTGGCATATGCACGTCAACTATTAGTTTTTCATTATAAGAAGCATCTCTTTCTGTCTGCCATGGGAGAGGGAGGGGTACAAGCAAATTCCTATCTTTCCTTTAATCTCTGTGCCTTTAACCTTTGATTTCCTGCCACCCCCACCCCTTGACTTGTTGAGAATTGAAAACCTGGATCCCTGCATTAATATGAATTTCTTGTTATTCCAAAAATGAAGACTGGCAGATAATAATAGCTCATCAGCTCAATCCCCCAAATGCCAGCTGGTGGACTCTTCAGGGTGACCTGGAACAAACAACAGGGAATGTGGATGAGAGTGTTTGCTGTTGATTAAGTCTAAACTCCAGGTTCCCTAGTCTGCATTAGCCAGCTGGAACAAGGGCCTGTGTTCAGTTCCCTTTCAGCAGACACCCTGTGTCCATCTTCATTTTCACTGAAAGGCAGAAGTTCGCACCTTTCATGAAAGTAATGAGCAAATATGTCGGTAATAATGAAATCTGTAATTCTTTCTGTTGTGGAAACTCTTTCTAATCATCCCTTCTCTGTCAGTTCTCAGTTCTGTTTCTCCTTCCATTATGTCAACTGAGACTCAGTAAGATTTACTTCCTTCCTCCTCTGGAAGATTTCTCCCAATTCCTTCTTTTAACTTTCTTTAGCTGCATTTTATTTCTATGCTTATTAAGAACCTACTATGATAGACACTGAGGGACCAAAAGAGATACAACATAGACCCTGATTTCCCAGAGCCTATAACACATTGGAAGAGGGACACATACCCTACAAAGTATGATATAAGTGAGAGCATAATAAAAAGGGGGGAAAGTGAATACAAACAATCAGAGATTTCAGGACAGATCTCTTTCACCTGAGAGAGCCACCCTTAGAGGATAGGGTGACTTCTGAGCTAGAACTTGAAAGAAGGGAGAAGCATCAATAGATTGAAATGATGGAACAGGTGAGTTATGTCTAGGAATTTTTTCACTCAGGGTCAAGCATCAAAAACCAGGCCTAGGTCAAGTATAGGGTTGGGGAGAAAGGGAAAATCCCTCAAGCTCCTGGCATGAAGGCACTAGGGGAAATTGAAATTGGTATAGCAATTGGGTTCAGGAGTTCTAAGATGCAGCAAGAGCAAAACTGATTGGATATCTCCATTTCAATACCTATATGGGAGTCCCCAGGAATGGGGAACTACTAGGCTAACTAAGAAAAGAAGAAGCAAAAAATTTTAAAGGTTTCATTTGGAAAGGAATAGAGGAAGGGGACAGGACACAATCCCATAGAGAAAACACAAATACTCTGGGACATTGACAAGAGAATAATCAATGATAAAGAGAAAAAGGAGTCACCAGAAAGGGTACAGAAAGAGTTCAGCCCAAAACACCGTCAAGTAGCTTCAAGGGTGGTTTAGTAAATTGATTAATAGTTAAAGCACTGGTCTTGGAAGCAAGAAGATCTAGATTCAAAACCTACTTCAAACATGTACTAACTCAATGACCCTACACAATTCATTTGGTCTTTCTTAATGTTAGTTTTCTCATTTACAAAATGAGGATAAGAGAAACACCTTCATCACAAGTTTGTTAAGAGAATGAAATGAGATTATACATATATATGCATATATGGGGTGTACGGGATGCTCAGGGAGGGGTAGTATCTCTGGTATGGAGGGCTTGTTGTGCCCTCCTAGGGCAGCTCTCCAGCCTCTGACCCCCACCTGTCACCCAGCTCTCCCTTGTGGCTCCAAGTAGCTGCTAGCATGCGGCAGCGGCCACACCCCGGGCAATGGCTTCGACAGGCCGGCCAAACCTTGTGAGGGTAGCCATAGAGTCGTCGTCAACCCCTGGTGAACCAGGGCTTTGCTCACCCAGCATGTGAAGACTGCTTCAGCGGAACAGGCGGAAGAAACCAACAAGAAGGTCCAATGGCTGAGATGGCAACGCAGCAAAGCACTGTGGAGTGCTTAAGGCATGTTGGAGCACAAAAGACAACACGGCCATCCAATGCAGCTGAGGAAGTCTCCAGGTGTAACGACTTTTCGTGCCACTGGACCCAGGCTTCCAACGCCGAGAGAGTGGGACTGTCTCTGTGCATCGGCTTTTCCACTTAAATCTTCACGCACAAGTGTCTTTGTGCACAAAAATGCACAAAGTCAATCGTCATCCTCGGTTACTGAGAGACTACAAACTATATGCATATATATCACATTTGTAAAAAAAAGTTGAGGTGCTACAAAAATGTCAACTATTACTAACTCATTCTTGCTAACAATGTTAAATTCAAATCTTTCTATGCAGCTAAAAAATAATAAGTGTAGCTAACATGTATATATCATTTAAAGGTACAAAAAAAAATGAAAACTGTTCTCAAGGAGTTTGCATTCTATTAGAGAACACAATAGCTACCCAGATAAGCCAAGGAAGTGAGTCACTCATTTCTTTGTTTTTCTTGTTTTGGGCTACCATTAGGAAGTTCTGTAGTAGCATACTGATCTTTCTTGAACTCCAAAAATGTTACTCTTTCTAATTCCTTAATACTTCTTTAATAACAGTACCTAGTCTTCCATAGTTCTACTCTCAGTTGCCAGGCTCAGTCCTCTCTTGACTCCATAGTCAGCTCTTTTCTCTGCTGCCAAGGGCTGTGCTTCTTAAAACCATTTTCTCTCTCATTTCACTACCTCTCTATCTCATCTGACTGGAGAGTATGTCTTCTACCTCAACTCTGACTCAAACTCTCCAAAATCAATTTAAACCACTGGACAATAAACTCTTCTGAAGAACGCCATAGGTAGTTGAGGAGAGGGAAGAAAAAAAGAAATCCTCTCATTTTTCATATGCTCCTGAATATTTCCCAATGATGCTCCTAGACAGGGCTCAGAATTGGTGAACTTTTTTAGACTTTTAAGGGGGTTTTGGAGACATGGTCAATTATTTCTTGGCCAATAACCTTTCCATATTTCATAAAGAGGTCACCAGCTATTAGGCATATTTTTACAGTTTGTTTAATGTATAATTAGTTTTGCTTTCAGTAAATACGTCAAATGGGAGATGTGGGAAAGAATCATTTGGTTAGAAAACTACCACCACCTCACACACACACACACACACACACACACACACGCGCGCGAATACAGACACATACACACTTAAGGAATAAATATAAAGTCTTTCATTGGTTCCAAAAAATCATCTTCACAAATACAAGTTGAGGAAAAATGACTAAATGGCAACCACTATTTTAAAAAAATGTGATTTATTGGGAGGTTTTAGAGGAACAAAGGTTTACTATGAGCTATCCACCCTGTGCTATGTCAGCCAAAAAGGCTGAGGCAATTGAAGTCCATACCCTAGAACCCAAGTTTCTGAGCTTATTAAAAACAGGTTGAGGACTGACCCACAATCACTCTCTCAGACTAATTATGTGACCCCATTCAGAGTTTATGGTGGGAAAAATCTTCAAATACCATTCATGCCTAGATATCATCAGAGGGAAGCAAAAAAGTCCCCGCATCATACACGTCTCAATGTATACTTTGAGAACCAGACTGCCTTTATTCTACAACAGAAAAAAAATTCCAAAAAATGCAGAGGATTCATGGAACATCATAAAAAAATAAACATAATTCCCTTCCCATGATGGATGAATCTCACTATCTAGAGAGTCCTAAAGTCTTCCATGTTCACAGGACCACACTGTGCTTTAGACTTCCTGTGGAAGGGAAATATATCAGAGGTTTTTAGATGAGCAACATCCCAATATTCCAGTGATTGTGATTCCCACTTTCATTTTATAGATACTAATACAGGCTTCCTGGCTTATGATTCAATTCTTTTTATTTAATTAATTACTTATATTTAACATTTTCTAATTTTAAATTCTCTTCCCGCCTTCTGCCCTTCCCCCACCCATTGAGAAGGCAAGCAGTCTGACAGCAGTCATCATGTGAAATCATGTAAAACATATTTCCATATTAGGCATGTTGCAAAAAAAATTTTTTTTAAAAGCAAAAGAATTTTTTTATTAAATATTGATACTACTTTGAGAACTTGGAAACCTTTAAGAGAGAAACGCACTTGGGGCTACTACAGAGACAACTAATTTCTCCTTCCTATTGGACACACATTATTTAAATAACTCAAAATAATAACAGAGTACAAAGTCCAAATCCCTTACTCCTCAGAATCATGGCTTTCTGTTCCTCCAGCTTTAGTACTGCATCTTTTATCTCTATAAGATGCTAGCTCTTCCCAGGGACTCTCCACCTCTCTATAGAAAGCCAGATTCAAAGTTTCTAACACTGGAAGCAGAGAAGTGTCTAGAGAGTCAACCCTTGAGGCAAGAACCGCCTAAGAAATCCCCTTTCTCTCTCTAGAAGTTAGATCCTGAGATCAGGTGCTGCACAAAGACTCTTTCTTCTCTGAAAGAAGACCAGATTCTGAAACTCTCTTACTTGGAATTGTTACAGAGACAACACCTGGAAAAGAATTTTTTGTTCTTCTCAGGAACTGATTTTTAGGAACTCTAAATACTCACACCATGTAGGTTCCCCTCTCTATGTATGCCATGTTGGTTGAAAGCAATGTATCTCTCCCTAAGGCAGCCATTAAAAGCTTCTGGGAATGCACCATAATCTTAACAAAAAAAAAAAATAGTCTGTCTTTTATAAACCGGAGTAAAAGGTGGCTTGTTCCTATCAGGATAGTCTAAGCCAACCAAATTCAACTACTGAACACTAAGACTCATTTTTCAGAGGTATCTTAAGAAGATTCTGACCGAACTCCCTAAGAAAGGTTCACCTCTGTAAAAATTAAATTAGTCTCTAGTAATAGAAATATTATATTTTATGAGGTTTATTAAGGATTATTAGAAATCAAGGAATAAAGAAAATACAAACACAAAAACCACATGCCTAGGGTTGATTAGCCCATTCAAAACCCCAACGCTTAACTTACTCATTACATCCTTGCAAATGGAAGAGAGTGCTCCTGGAAGGCAGAGAGCCTATTAAATACTAATTGTGATCTCACCCAGGTGGAGACTCAGGTGATATTATAGGGAATTCTGGGAAATACCAAGGACTTCTGGGGATTGAAGTCTAGGGTTCAAATCTCCATTTTACACCTCTTTATAAGTTCACACTAATCAAGTATGAAAAATTGTTACACCTGGAGACTTCCTCAGCTGCATTGGATGGCTGTGTTATCTTTTGTGCTCCAACATGCCCTAAGCACTCCACAGTGCTTTGCTGTGTCGCCCTCTCAGCCACTGGACCTTCTTGTTGGTTTCTTCCGCCTGTTCCACCGAAACAGTCTTCACATGCTGGGTGAGCAAAGCCCTGGTTCACCAGGGGTCGACGACGACTCGATGGCTACCCTCACAAGGTTTAGCCGGCCTGTCGAAGCCATTGCCCGGGGTGTGGCTGCTGCTGCATGCTAGCAGCTACTGGGAGCCACAAGTGAGAGCTGGGTGTCAGGTGGGGGTCAGAGGCTGGAGAGCTGCCCTAGGAGGACACGACAAGCCCTCCATACCAGAGATACTACCCTTCCCTGAGCACCCCATAGGGCATCAGGGAGAGGCTCATGAAGATCTTTTTGCCTCTCAGCAAAGACCGGTATGCCACAATCATCAGCTCATATGCCCCAACACTGACCAGCACAGAGGAGACCATCGAGCAGTTCTACTCTGCCTGAGTGCCGTCCTGAACTCAGTGCCCACAAATGACAAGCTGATACTACTGGGAGACTTCAACGCCCGCGTTGGCCAGGACCATGAAAGATGGAAAGGAGTGCTCGGCAAACACGGCGTGAGCAAAATGAACAACAACGGCCTACTGCTACTCAGAAAATGCTCAGAGTTCAAACTCACCATCACGAACACTGTGTTCAGAATGGCAAACAAATATAAAACAACGTGGATGCACCCACAATCAAAACAGTAGCATCTCATTGACTACATCATTGTACACCGGCGGATGTAAAGATCACCAGAGCCATGAGAGGAGCTGAATGCTGGACAGACAGTTCGCGCATTTTACAACATGAGTCGTCTTAGAGATCCATCTTATTTGCAAACATTCCAGTCCTGCCTGGTCAACAAGCTGTCTGCCAAGGGACCACTCACTGGAAGCTCAACTGAGAAATGGAAGCAGTTCAGAGATGCAGTGAAGGAAGCATCAAAGGCAGTCCTAGGCCCAAAACAACGCAACCACCAGGACTGGTTCGAGAACAACACTGCTATTGAAGACCTATTGAGCAAGAAGAACAAAGCCTTTATGGAGTGGCAAAATAACCCAAACTCTGCTCCTAAAAAGGACAGATTCAAGTCTCTCCAAGCCACGGCGCAGCGTGAGATGAAATCCAGCAGTTTGCTGATACAAAAAACTACAAACAATTTTTCAGTGCCCTCAGGACTGTCTATGGGCCATTAAAACCCACCACCACTCCCTTGCTATCTTCTGACGGTGACACTCTCATAAAAGATAAAAAAGGCATCAGCAACAGGTGGAAAGAATACTTCAGTCAGCTTCTCAAATGACCCTCTTCAGTCGACCAAAGCGCCCTTGACCAGATCCCCCAAAACTGCACCATTGAACAACTTGACGTCCCTCCTACAATAGAGGAAGTCCAAAAAGCCATTAAACAAATGAGTGCAGGCAAGGAACCTGGTAAAGACGGGATCCCAACCGAGGTGTACAAGGCCTTAAATGGAAAGGTGCAGTGAACCATTCATGACCTCATGGAATAGAGTTCCTCTTCCCAGGTGTTTGTGGCATACCATTCCTGCTGAGTATGCCAAAACATAGAAATCTTAGTTCAAGGCTGCATAAAGAGTTCCAAGAAATCCTGGGAATGGGTTAACTCCCCTGTTCACATTCTGGAGAGGATTGGGGAGGATAGATTGTGTCTCTCGAGAAGAGCTTTAAATCTGGTGTGCTGTTTTCAATAAACGTTCATTATCCTTTCTTTGATAATGTTCCAGTCTTGCTTTCTTGCGACTGTAGATTTTCTCAGACAGCTATAAGCTGTCCCCCAACAGTTCTAAACTGTCCCATATTGCAACTCCGTAGATGTCCCTGACAGAAAGGCACTCCAGGCATTCCACATAGTGCTGACCAGCATATGGGAAGAGGAAGAACTCAGAGATGCCTCCATCGTAGTCCTATACAAGAACAAAGGCTCACAAGCAGCCTCTGACAACTACAGAGGCATCTCACTACTCTCCACTGCTGGAAAAATCCTTGACCGTGTTATATTCAACAGACTCCTGTCATCTGTTTCAGAGCAGAACCTGCCTGAATCACAATGTGGCTTCCAACCAGATCGCATCACCATCTACATGGTCTTCACGGTGAGGCAGATGCAGGAAAAATGCCTTGAGCAGAACCTAAGTCTCTACATTGTCTTCATAGACCTGACAAAGGTATTCGACACAGTGAACAGGGATGCATTGTGGGTGATCCTCAGCAAGCTCGGTTGCCCAGCAAAATTCGTCAAACTGATCCAGCTCTTTCATGTCGACATGACAGGGGAAGTCCAATCTGGTGGAGAGACTTCAGATCACTTCAACATCTCCAGTGGCGTGAAACAAGGCTGTGTCCTCACTCCGGTACTATTCAACCTATTTTTCACCCAAGTATTACGACATGCTGTGATGGATCTAGACCTGGGCGTCTACATCAAATATCAGCTGGATGGCTCAATGTTCGACCTTCGCCACCTGACTGCAAAAACAAAGACAACAGAGAGACTCATCCTGGAAGCTCTCTTTGCAGATGACTGTGCTCTCATGGCCCACCAAGAAAATCATCTTCAAACCATTGTGAGCAGGTTCTCCACCACAACAAAACTGTTTGGCCTGACTATCAGCCTCAGCAAAACAGAGGTGCTGTTCCAATCTGCACCAAGGAGGCCAACTAACCAGCCATGCATTACAATCAACGGCACACAGCTTTCTAATGTCAACACTTTCAAGTACCTGGGCAGCACCATCGCCAACAACGGGTCCCTAGACCATGAGATCAATGCCAGGATCCAAAAGGCCAGCCAGGCACTCAGGCGGCTGCGCTCCAAAGTCCTCCAACACAGTGGTGTAAGCACTACAACGAAGCTCAAAGTGTACAACGCAGTGGTCCTCAGCTCGCTCCTGTACGGTTGTGAGACATGGACACTGTACCAGAAGCACATGAAGCAGTTGGAGCAATTCCACCAACGCTCCCTCCGGTCAATCATGAGGATCCAATGGCAGGACTGAATCACCAATCAGGAAGTCCTCGACAGAGCCAACTCCACCGGCATCGAAGAAATGGTCCTCAAAACCCAGCTACGATGGTCTGGACACATCATCCACATGGACCCACAGCGAACACCAAGACAGGTATTCTATGGTGAACTGTCAGCTGGACTCAAGAAACAAGGTCGACCAAAGAAAAGATTCAAGGATCAAATAAAGTCAAATTTGAAGTGGGCTGGCATTACACCAAAGCAACAGAACTTGCTGCCTCTGTCAGAAGCAGCTGGCATACCCACATTAACCATGCTGCCGCCACCTTTGAAGATGAGCGACATCGACGTCTTGCCGCTGCGCGTGAACGCCGACACCAGGCCACAACCGCACCTCCCGTAACAACTGGCGTCCCATGCCCCATGTGCCACAAACTGTGCACCTCAGTCTTTGGACTTCAAAGCCACATGAGGGTACATCAATAGATGATAATGCACAAAGACAATTGTCATTCTCGGTCACCGAGAGACTACCACTAATCAAGTAACTCCTTCAATCAACCCCCTACACAATCGTGGGCTGCATTGAGAGGTATAACTTACAGAAATAAGATGATGGTATATAAATATAATGCCTTGAACATATAACTTCTAGATCACTGAGTTCATGTCTGGGCACTAAGAAGGCATCCAGAAGTTGACAAACAGGGGGCAGAGCCAAGATGGCAACTTAGGAGCACCAAAAGCCCAAACCTTTCTGGCAATCCTTCCAAACCAATATTTATAATGGGCTTCAAAGAAAACAAAAATCCAAACCTAACAAGAATAAATCACAGGATTGAGCTACTGAAAACAACTTGAAAGGTAGACACAGGGTTTTATTTTCATGGGATAAGGGAAAGACAAGCTGGCCGAATACCTTTTCCAACCCATAGTACTCAGACCTCTGATAAGACCTGGCTGTCGGTGTGAGCCCCAGGCAGAGACTACAGCCATAAGGGAATGCTTCTTACATACCACAAGGTCCAGGGCTCTGATAGTGGCTTACAGGGAAGAGCTGGAGTGGGGGGCCACCTGGATGGACACTCTCCACATGCTGGCTACAATATGGAATTTGCCCCCAGATAAGAGGTTTGCAGATGTAGTCCCTAAAGCTGGAAGAACAGTAAGCCATAGAGAATAGAACTATAAGCAAGCTCAGCGGGTTAGCTCAACTACTTGAATTCAGTATACTAGCAGAGGATTGAGAAAAAAGAAAATTTGGCCTCAGGGCATAATAGCTCAAACACTCTAGTCCAGTAAATCAACAAAGGGGCAAGTTTATAGTCCATAGGGTGGAATAGATAGATAGATAGATAGATAGATAGATAGATAGATAGGTAGATAGATAGATAGATAAACAAACAAACAAAGGAAGGATGGAAGAATGAATGAATGAATGAATGAATGAATGAAGTAAATAAAATGAGTAAAACAAGAGAAAAAAGAAAGCTACAATTGAAAACTTCTTTGAAGATAAGGACCAAAGAACAGAACCATTGGAGAAGAATGACAAGATCTAAGGAACATCAAGCAAAACCTAAAAAAATAGGGAATTGGATGTAGGCTCTGGAGGAGCTCAAAAAGAAATTTAAAAAATAAATAGTAGCCTAAAAAGCAAAATAGATCATCTGGAAACAGTGGCATGGAGATTGAAAGCCAGAACTGACCTGCTGGAAAATGATGCAAAGAAGTCAGAAGAAGAGAACAATGACTTGAAAGGAAGAATGGACCAAAAGGAAAAGAAGAATCAAAAATTGTGGAAGAAATTCAGTCTTTAACAATTATAATTGGACATTTAGAAGCTAATGACTTCACAAGAAACCAAGACATAATAAAACAAAAGCAAAAGAATGAAAAAATTGAATATAATATAAGATTTTGTGGATAGGGAAAGATATATGGTAAATGTGGTAAAAAAAAAATGGTAAAAAAGGTTTAAAAAAAGATATTGAAAATAGATCCAAGAGAGACAATTTAAGAATCATTGAGCTACCTGAAAGTCATGACCAAAAAAAAACATATCTTAGACATCATACTATAGGAAATTATCCAAGAAAACTGCCCAGATATTCTTGAACAAGAGGGTAAAATAGAGATTGAAAGACTCCACAGATCACCTCCTTCATTAAATCCCCAAATAACAACTCTCAGGAATGCTATAACCAAGTACAAAAGTTGACAAACAAAATTGTGAAGCGGTTGAGGTCATACCTTATGAGAATCAATTGAAGGTGTAGGAAAGAAAACTGGCACAGAGGAACTATTTTAGAATGTTGGCTGGAGGAAGAATAGTAGTTGGAGGAGCAGAAAGGGTTTGTGGGATTGAGAGCTTTGAAGGGAGTCTTTTGTCCTGTAGACTCATGAGAGACAGGAGCAAAGGACCTGAGCTTGGGACCCTAAATCTGTGATGCCAGAGTCTTGCCTCTATTTCCCCTTGCCCTGAAAGACAGAAGATCTCTGACATCTTTAGATCATTGATCAAAGAAGCAAAAGAACTGCTGCTGAAGGGTGCTTTACCCTTGAACCTTATGGAGGGTCACCCCAAAGACCTATCCCACCCCACTAACTTCTCAAGAAGGACACTAATGACCTATTTAGATTGGGCTAGCAAAATAATTAGAGGAAAAGGAGTCTGAAGCCTGAGTCCTTTGGCTCAGCTGAAGAAGGAAGGGACAAGCTACTTGAATAGTTCTATAGGGTTTCCTGATCCCTCTGACCTAATCCCTCCCAGGTTTCTTGAACAAATAAAACCCCCTTTTATGAAGAATCGCAGTCAAATCTAAGTCATTACAAAAGTTAAGGAAGAGAGTTAGAAAGAGAGAAAAAGGGAATGGGGGTAGGCTGACTATTCCAACTTTGGCAAAAACAAAGTCCAGAGCAACAGACATTCAGCCTGCCCCATGGGACTGTGTGCCTAGAGGAGGTTTCCTGGGTCTAGCAAAGTCTAGCATAGAAAAGTCCTGAGGAAAAGAACAATACCATAACCCTTAGAAGTCTACTTACTGGAACCCAGTCTCTGTACATCCCTATCATACATCTTCTCAGGGATACCCCTCTTGGGTGGTTAAGGTGTGCAGGAATGGGAGAGCTTTCAGATTTTCTCCCAGCTACAGGCACTCTCTCCACCCTCTATACCAACCCTCCTTATCCCTTTACCTCCCTCCACCCTGCTCCTCCCTCTCTATCTCCCTTAATAATCATAACAGAGGAAACTATTAACCTGGAGAGGACTGAGGGTGGCCTAAAAGCTATCTTCAAGTACATAGGGAGAAAGGATTAGAATTGTCTAGCCCAGCCACAGAGAGCAGAACTATGAGCAAGGAGTAGAAGTTACAAAAAGATACATTTAGACTTTAAGAAGAAACTTCCTAACAGTTGGAACAGGCTGCCTTAGGTAATAGTGGAATAAGAACTTTAAGCTATTTCATGACCACTCATCAAGTATAGATAGATAGATAGATAGATAGATAGATAGATAGATAGATAGATAGATAAGCTCATACATTAGTCAGAAGGTTGAAGTAATATAGATGATCTTTAAGATCTCTTCCATCTCTGAGATTCCATGATTTCATAAGTCACCTAATTATAGAATCTCAGAAATGGAAAGGTCCTCTATGAGAGATCCTCTATTCCAATCCCCTCTACAATATTCCTGACAAGTTACTCTCCTGCCTCTCCTCCAAGCTCTCACTACCTCCCTAGACAGTGTGTTTCATTGTTGGACAGCTCTAATTGTTTAAAAAATAAAAAACAGTTCTGCTTTTCACTTCCCACAAATTGGAAACAGTGACCAAAAAAACAAATATATTCAATTCTGAAGAGGATGTAGCAAGACAGACATGCTTATACATTATTAGTAGAGCTCTGAGTTGGCAAACCATTCTGGAAAACAATTCAGAATTATATAAGAAAAGTGACTAATTGGTGCATACCCATAAACACAAGAGATCTCACTAGGAATATGCCTATAGAAGTGAAAATGAAAAAAATATCTCCTGCATACAGAAGTATTCATAGCAGCACTTTTTGTGGTAGCAAAGGAGTATAAGCGATAACAAAGTGGGCGCCCATCAATTGGGGAATAGCTGAGCCAATTGTCATATATGAATAGAATGGGAAAATATTGTACAATAAGAAATTGCAAATATGAGGAATTCGGTGAACCTTGGAAAAACTTGTATAAAATTGTGCAGAATGAGAACAACATATACAATGACTACAATAATATAAATGAAAAGAACAGTAAAATGAAGTTGAACACTGTCATTGTATCAACTAAACTTGGCCCTAGAAAAGAAGTGGAGAAAACCATCTCAAGGTGAAAGGATTAGAATGTCACACTTAATCATTGTTTGGTTGTGTTTTTTTTTTCTTAACTGTTTTTCTTCATTGCCTGGAATGATTCAATGAAAGTCCTTGGAGAGAAGAGGGAGCTATATCCAGAAATGATTGTCATATAAAAAAAAAAGGTATCAGTAAAACTTTTTTTGAGTTTTGTCCATATTAAACTTAAGTGTACCTTCCTATAACTTCTAACCACTGGTCCTAGTCCTACTCTCCACTGTCACCCTATATGTCAATTTCTTCTTGCAAGCAAGACCCTATTATATATTGAATATAGTGATGAAAATTCTTCCTAATTCTTCTCTTTCCAAGATAAATGTTTTCCTTTCTTTACACTATTTTAGTGTTCCTTCTTGACATTCTGCATTTTAAATTTCCTTCTTACCCTAATATTCTGGTATTTTAGCATGACAATGGCACTTTAGAAGGACCAGTAGGGGTTTAAGTTTTAAAAATCAGGATTTCAGAAGCTGCTTATTTTCTCCTAGCCACTACTTTACAAAGACCCATATATATTAACACTCTGAAACACTTCTCATTTACCACTTAAGGACATGAGGAGAGAATTGAGGCAAGGATGCTAGTCATGAGGTTCCATGCAAAAGGTGATGAAAAGTTTACATTTTACTGAAGTGGATATAAGACATAAAACAATAAGTATATTCAAGGTAATTTTACAAAAAAGGGAGTGACCACTAGCAACTAAGGAAATCAAGAAAAACTTCCTGGAGGATATGTCATATGAGGTGAGTCTTTAAGGAAACCAGGGATGCCAAGAGGTAAAGTGATGGATGGAATGCATTCCAGACATGGGGACAGTAAGTGCAAAAGCATGGAGACAGATGAGGCACTATATGTGCAAAAAAGTAAGTAGGTCAACATAAAATGCATGGAGAAGGAAAATGTATTTTAAAAAACTGGATAGGAAGGAATGGGATAGCTTATAAAGAGTTTCGAATGACAGAGAAGAATATTTTTTATTCTAGAAGTCACAGGGAGCCACAAAAATCTTTTGAATAGAGGATACATATGGGTCAGACTTGTACTTAAGGAAATGATTTTGACAGGTAGGTGGAGGAGGGGATGGAGAGGAGAGGAGAGATGATATAGGAAAAATAAACAGGAAGCTATTGTAAATTATCAAAGAAAGGGGTAATATAAGCCTAAGCCAGGGTGCTGGTTGTGTAAGTGGAAAGAAAGGGACATATATAATATATGGTGTAGAAATAGAAATGACAAGACTTAAATTTCACGTGTTGGATGAGTGAGAGAGAAAAGTTAAAGATAACACTGATGTTGTGAACCTGGATGAATGGAAAGATGATGGCGCACTCAACTATGATAAGGAATTTCGGAAAAGGGTTGGGTACAAAGGAAACATGTTCCCCCAAAGAAGTCTATAAGATGTACAATTCAAAATGTTCCACAGACAGTTGGCAATTCTGAACTGGAGACCAGAAGAGAAAGCAGAGCTGAATATATTGATCTGGGAATCATGGGTGATGAGGTTACCAATTAAGAATGTACAGTGAATTGGGGCAGCTAGGTGGTTCAGTGGATTGAGAGCAGGCCTAGAGATGGAAGTTCCTGGGTTCAAATCTAGCCTCATCCACTTCCTAACTCTGTCACCTTGAACAAAGCATTTAAACCTCATTGCCTAGTCCTTACCATTCTTCTGCCTTGAAACCAGGACCCAGTACTGATTCTGAGATAGAAAGTAAGGATTAATAGAGAGAAAAGAGAAGATGGCCTAGGGGTAACACAATTAGCAGACATAACTTGGAAGATGAGTCAGCAAGGGAGATTGCAAAAGAACAGATAGATAGGAGGAAAAACAGAAGGGAAATGGAGTGTCAAGTTTAAGGTAAAGCATATACACCACTTTGGCTAAAACACAAAGTAATTACAGCAGAATAATATACAAAAATCTTGAAAAGGTTATCTTAAGTCAGACCATGAAGAATATGATTTTTATCTTAGAAGCAAAAGAGATTTATTCATATTTCTTGAGCACAAGAATGGTATAGTCTTTCTAGAGACTTGCATGCTCTAGGAACACTTTCATGGCAAATAGAGGATAGGTTAGAGAAGGGAAAAGACTGAAATACAAAATTCCCATTAGAAATATGTTGGACTACACCAACCTACATTCACTCCAAATCAAGAGAACATTTCAGCATTTTATTAGTCTAGGGTGTGTGTATGTGTGTGTGTGTGTGTGTGTGTGTGTGTGAAAGTATGTACATGTATATAGAGTACATAATTAATAATACAGACAATAACCCAAACATTTTGTCTTTCCTACATTCTTTTCTGTCCTCCATTAGAGTTCTAAAGTCCAACACTTTCTGCAATTCAGTTATCCATCACCTAAAGAACAGAGATGTCTGGCCTTGACTATGTGGTCCAATAGTTCAAGCCAACTTGGGTGTAGATAGCTGATATCAGTGGTATGACATTGTATTTCATTGTGCCTTGATGAATGAGCCTGTATGGTAGGTTCATGCCTCTACCACAAACACATTCTTCAAAAAGAAGATTTTGTAAGCAGTGAATATATAAGCACTAAACATTGCAAAGAATGACACTGACAATATTTTAGCAGAGAAGGTAGAGATCTTAGTAACCTCATGGGGATGGCTGAAAGATTTTTAGTTATGGACTCTCATTTGTATTGCCTTAGATATCATATTATATTCTTTTTTCCCTTGATTGGAGAAAGGACAAAGTGAGCTACCTTGTGAGTCAATAAGTAGTGGGATTGTCTCAGAATTCATTCCAGTGGGCCTGCACAAAAAGACTGATAGAAATCATTTGAACTCAAGCATTTCCACTGATCTGAATAGCAGGATGATCAGTATCTTCTTAAGCTATGATACTTCTGAGTGTGAAGGAATAGACAAAAAAAGGAGTCACTCAAAAATGGGAGCACAAAGGACCTGAGCCGATAAGTGTATTAGAGACAGTTATAAGTGTGTTTGAGTTGATAAACTTCTCTGAGCTTCCAGTTTCCTTATTTGCCAAATGGGGATAAACATAAACTTCATGGGATTGTTATAAGGAAGGCCCTGATTCAAGGACCTGTTATAGATTTATTTTTCTTTTTACTTGGAATTTTTACACATAAGACTTTGATAGTCTATATTTTCATCCAGAAATTTTTCTTTTCTTTTGGATTTTTCTGGTATCTTTTTAATTTCTCTTACCAATTGATTCATATACCTCATACCTCAGCCATGCATCCCTAAGTGATCCTGTATTTGTCAATCACCCTCTTACCGGGGGAATGTAAAAAAATATTATTATTTAAATTGCAAAGTTTAAATTCTTTTTGAGAAGAATTTTAGGTAAAGAAAGATGATACCTCTGAATCCAGAAACTGAACTGTTGAAGATACCATGAAGAAACCTCCAGACAACAAGCTGCACAAAAATGAACTTTGGGTGTAGTTGATTGAACATTTATTTGTATGTATACTTTCATGACAAAGGGGACTGCCCCCAACTGGCTTTTTGTCAATGCGTCCAGCAATTATTGGTTTGGTTTTTTTTTCCCCTCATCCTCAAATTATTGTAATCTTTAAATTGATTCTTTTCATGATCCTTTTTGGGGAAACTTCTTTCCCCAATAATGATCAAACGGGGAATGTAAAAATAGACTGGGATCCAGGACTTCAATCCCCACAATTCCTTGCTCCACTTCCCCAAAATGCTTTGTAATCTCACTGAATTCTCACGTGGGCCGAGATCAAGAAGGTTTTTAACCTGATTACAAAGGCTTTTGTGCTCTTTTTGGACTTCCGTTTTGGGGCAGACA
The DNA here is from genome assembly GCF_027887165.1 of Monodelphis domestica. Lineage (NCBI taxonomy): Eukaryota > Metazoa > Chordata > Mammalia > Didelphimorphia > Didelphidae > Monodelphis > Monodelphis domestica. Next base: position 575,219,311 of record NC_077227.1, on the reverse strand, counting down.
CATCCCTTTCATGATGTGAGGTTATCTTGTCTAGGCCTCTGGCCTAGGCACATGTTTTACTTAGTCTGTATTTTCTTTAATCCTTAACCTTTAATAAACCTCTAAAAAGTATAATACTCCTTGCAGAGAGAAACTAATTTCTACCTGCCTTGGTTTCCCTAAATTTTAATCTTTACACTCCTTATTTTTCTTTAAAATCTATAAGGGGAAGATCTCTCCACAAATTCTCTGGTTTTGACAGCTGGGTAGCACAGTAAATAGAGTGCTGTGCCTCTCATGCTGCCTAATAAGAGGCAGGAAGACTTCAGTCCAAATCTGGCCTCACACACTAATTTTGTGACCTTGGGGAAGCCATTTAACCTCTTTGCCTTGGTTTTCCTCAACTGTAAAATGGGAATAAAAATAGCACCTACCTCCCTGGGTTGTTATGGGGATCAAAAGATATAATGTTTTATAAAGTGCTTAGCAAAAGGCCTGAAACACTGTAGGTGCCATATAAATGTTTATTCTCTTTCCTTCCTCCTATTATAGAGGAAAGACCACAGTCCTGAGAGTGAGAAGACCTGGTTTTAGATTAACTGCTTCAATACTTACTAGCTGTAGAATCCTGATCAAAATTATTTTACTTCTCTGAGCTACTGTTTTCTCTTCTGTAAAAAGGGAATAATGCTTATCCTTCCAACCTCACAGAATTGCTATGAGGAAAGTGCTTTGTAAGCCTTAAAGAGCTATAGAAATGTGAGCTTTCTTATTCATGATAAAGCACTTCACACTGTTTCAAAACTCTGATCACCAGTCAGGAATTTTTGGTTAGGAAACAAATCTAACATAAATCTGTAATTTAAGTCCATTTCTGTCCTCAAGAGGGATAGGGAGGGCAGTGGGTCAAAATCCTTGACACTCTCAGAGGACATTAAATTAAATTAGCCTTCAGCATTTTTTCCTCTGCATAAAAAAAAATCCAATCCCTTTCATCTCTTTTCAGTGGTCTTCTTTGACATGTGGCTAACCTCCCAGCCAATTCAATGGGTGTACTTTCTATTTGACCAACTAGGTCAAAGGGTGTTAAACGGGAGGTACCAGGGGACATGGGGGAGGAGGCATAGTCATGACTTCAGTAACTCAAAAGCTGCATAATTTACTTGGTAGGAGCATTTCCTCTGACTTGGTATCTTGGAACCTGAAGGTCCCCTCAAGGCTCAGCTTACAGACTTCCTTCAGGAGTCCTTTCCTAACTCCCCACATTGTTGATGTGCACCCTAGCCTCACCCTGGAGATCACTTTGTATTTATTTTGTATGTATTTTTGTACTGACTAAGAATAATGTGAAGAAGTTGCAAAGTTATTTCCATACTTACAGTATCTCTTCCCTACAATCCTTGGTAGAATGTAGCTTCTTGTGGGAAGGAATTGATTTTTTTGTATCCCCAGCACTGGGCGTGGAGCCCAGCACACAACAGCAAAGGCTTACATGCTATCCTAGTGGACAAGGAAAAGACGCAGAAATATAAAGGAAGTATCTTTTATGTATCTTTTCCATTTTATTAGAACGTGAACTCCCTGAAGGGAGAAAGTAGTTTTCCCATTCTTTTTATCACTATCAGTTAACACAATACCTATCACATACCTAGTAAGAGCTTGTTAACCGACTAACTGATTCATTGACTGGCAGTACAGTTTGGTGGATTTAGAAATAGAACTGGTTTGGGGACAGAGCCAAAAAGTAGTCATTAATGGAGTCGGTCATAACTCAGAGGAGGTCTCCAGTGGCATACCCCCACACGTCTGTCTTTAGTTCTGTGCTTTTCAACTTTTTTTTTCAATCATTTGGGTGACTAGCATGACTGTCAGATTTGAAAATGACATAAAACTTGCAGAGAGAGTTAACGCATTATTAGATGACAGCATCCAGGTCCAAAAAGACCTTAACAGGACAAAAGAGTTGGCTGAATGAGATGAGATTAAGTTTGATGGGGGCAAATTTAATAGGGACAAACATAAAATTATACACTTGGGTTCAAATACTAGCTAGAGAGACACAGCTAGACCACAGTTCCTATGAAAAAGATCTGTGAAGTTTTTTAGACTGAAAGCTTACTAGGATTCACCCGTGTTACATAGCAGCCAAAAGATTAATGGTATTCTTTGTTTCATTATGAGAAGGGTCTTTTAAGGCCGGTCTCACCATCCCTCTGATTTCCCAGACCAAACGATACTTCTCCAACAACCACTCCCCTATATATGTTGTCTCCCCCTATTAGAAGCTCCTTGAGATCAGAAACTACTTCAGATTTGCATTTCTATCCTCAGTACTCAGCACATTGCCTGGTACTTGATAGTCACATACTAAATACTTTTTTTTTTTTTTCAGATAGGTGGCAGAGTGGATAGACTGCCAAACCTGAATTCAGGAAGATCTGAGCTCAAATCCACCTTCAGATACATACTAGCTGTGTGACCCTGGGCAAGTAACTTAACCCTGTTGGTCTCAGTTTCCACATTTTTAAATGAATTAGAGAAGGAAATGATAAACCACTCCAGTATCTTTACCAAGAAAACTCCAAATGGGGTCAGAAAGAGTCAGCTATAACTGAAATAAGTGAACAACAACAAATAGTTGGGGTTTTTTATTACTTCATAGAGTAAATAGTCTATGAGCTGGACATTAAACAATGGATAAAATTCTAGGCAGAAAGATTTGGGAAATTAACTGTGAGGTAGGAATGGAGTGAAAAGAAGGTCAAAGGAGAATAACAATAAAGGCAAGTAGATAAGAAAATATCTGGAGTCCTGGGTTCAAGAAAGACATAGAAAAGCTGTTGCATTTCCATAAAAAGGAGTAGAAACTGTGCCATATGAGGAACAGCTGAAGAAACTAGTCTAAAGAAAAATCAAGAAGGGAGAAGGAAATAAACATTTGTAAAACCCCTTCTTTGAGCTAGTCACTTCACAAATATTATCTCATTTAATCTTCAAAACATCCCTGAGAGATAGATGCTGTTATTATCTCCATTTTTACAGTGGAGGAAACTGAAACATATAGCAGTTAAGTGACTTGCCCAGGGTCACAAAGAAAATATGTGAGACGAATTTGAGCTTGGATCTATCCTGAATCCAGGCCCAGAACTCTAATTACTATACCAACTAGCTATCCTAAGAGATTATAACTGTCTTCAGGCATTTGAAAGGTTGTCATGTAAGACGGACTGGATTTCTCCTGGTGAAGCTACAAGAGACAACTTTAGGCTTGATATAGGGAAAAACTTCCTAACAATTTGAGCTTTCAAAAATGAAATGGTCTACACTGAGAAGTAATAGTTTCCCATTTGTTAAAGGCATTCAGAGGTTAGACACCCACTCTGTTGTTCAAGGTGGTCTCTTGGTCAGGTACAATTTGGATAAGGTAGTTAAAAAGTAACATAGTACTGGAGCTGACTCCTATAAGCTAGGAAGGGCCAGCTATAAAATTCCCAGTGTGAGCATTTTTACCTCAAAAATTGTCAAATGCTACATATCAGGTTTTAAGCTGTTGTTTTGTTGGTTGTCTAGACTTAAGAAAGCAATAAAGAAAATATTAATAATGCAGATTAAACTTTAAAGTGTGTCATATGTATACATCTTTTTTTTTTCAGAAAAGCTGATTGTTAAACATTTACCAACATTGCACTCATTAGAGGTACCTCCCAAATTTTTTGATTCTCTGATTCAGTGAAATAGATGATTTGTCAGATTATAGAATCTATGACTAGAAGAAATATATTTAATCTAACCCTCTAATTTTATAGATGAGGAAACTAATACCCATAGAAAATAGTCATTAGGCTGAAGTTGCTGTATAAAATAGCTAAATAGAGATTTAAACCAAAGCACTACTTTACTGAGGAGAAAATTACTGAATTAAAGTCAGGAAGCTCTGAATTTTAATCCTGTTTCAGTCACTGACTAGCTGTGTGACCCTGGACAAATTATTTAATCTCTATGAAGCTTGTCTACAAAATGAGGGAGCTGGACTCTATAACATCTAAGTTCCCTTCCAATTCTAAATCTATGATCCTATGACAGACCCTGGGATTCCAGAAACAGTTGGTCTTCCCACTACAATCATATTGCCTAGGGCAGATAATAAATGCATTTGGAGTTTAAAGAAGGAATTAGATTGAGCAACCAGAGGCAGCTTCTTTCACCT